>NC_143030.1:22947092-23128342 GCF_057628025.1 Oncorhynchus mykiss
AAATAAAGTCAACAAATAAATAACTCTCTTTCTCCCCCTTCCATCTCTCCTTCTCACGCCCCCCCCCCCCCTCCCCCCAGTCGCTGTGGTGCAGGGGGACTTTGTGGAGCCCCCTCCCCCGTACTCCTTCGACTCCCTGGCTGAGGCTGAGACCCGGCTGCCCTGCCAGTTCAAGGTGGAAGTGGGCCAGGTGGTGGTTCAGGTCTGTAGCATGAGTTACTACAGTACCCATAATGCTCTGTTCAACATATCTGGTTTTATCTTAGAAAAGACGTCCCTAACAGAATGGTCTCGTCTCTCATTGTCACAGGTCACCTGGACCAAGGAGAAAGCAGATGGCACCAAGGACCAGATCATCACAGTACACCACACCGACGGACACACAGGTAGGACACATACATATAGATGTTAAAGTACTAAGAGTGTCAACCATCCATCTCTTTATGTATTGGTAGTTCATCTGCTTTGCTAGCCCTCGAAGCCTTACAAGTTATATTTAGAGTGGAAGACAAAACCACATATTCAGTTTCAATCTAGCTACTCCATCTCTCTCTTTTTGCCACCCCCATATCTCACTTCCTCTCTATCTCTCTTTCTAACTCGGTCTTCTTCTCTCTCACCCACCCCCCTCTTCACTCTCCCTGTATGACCCCCCCCCCCTTCTCCTCAATCTCCCCCCTCTCTCAGAGTTTGGTCAGTACTCAGGGCGTGTGCGGTTCAGCAGCAGGAAACCCACCGTGGACTCATCCCTGATCATCATGAACACCGTTGAGTCAGATGAGGGCAGGTACAACTGTCACATCAGCACCTTCCCCTCGGGGAACTTCGAACAACAGCTGTCACTCACCGTGTGGAGTAAGTCCCTCCCCTTGCTTCCCCTTACTCATTGTAGGACTTGGATTTACAGAGTATAATGTCCTGACGACGATGATTATAATAATGATTGATGATGATGTTTACAGGTGTCAGTTGTAGTATTATTAGCTAAAACAATAGCTCTAGTGGTGATAGTAGTCATGTAAGCCACAACTGTCATTGTAACTGTCAGTGTATCCAGCTGTCTTTTTAAGATAAAAGTTCCTGTTTTTTAAACATCTACCTAACAGAGTACTTTAGAAATCTAGATTTCATTAGATTTCAGCTTGGATCATAAAGCTGATCCTAGTTAAGCATTTAAGAACTTCCACCCCCTGAAGCATCATGTCACAATGTTCTAGGATCAGCTTAACCTCCAATTAACAACTAAGACCAGTTCTAAGATCACCTTCCCAAGCACTAAGACCAAGGAATAGTTGATTCCTTTGACATTTGACCCTTGACCCCCGCAGCCACGCCCATCTCCTCCCTGGACCCTGTGGTCCTTGTCGAAGGCCAGTCCTTCCAATTGGCTGCATCCTGCCGCTCTGTGGCCCGCCCTCCGCCCAACCTCTCCTGGGACACAGAACTACCAGGCCAATCACACAACAGGAGTTTGGAGGGTGGTTCAGTCTCCACCCACTTTTCTCTGCATCCCCTGAGGAGTATGGATGGGAAGAGGCTGGACTGTCTGGTGACGCACCCGGCTCTGAAGGAACCACGCAGGATCACCAACAACCTGGTGGTGCACTGTGAGTTTAGACTTCGCATTAAAAGGTCCAATGCAGCCATTTTTATCTCAATATCAAACCATTTCAGGGTAATAAGAGTACCTTCTAGTGATTGTTTTCAATTCAAATGGTCTTAGAAAAGGGCATTTTACAAGGGGATTTTTTGTTGTTGCTGTTATTAACAGAGAGGCTTGGACTTCTCTTTCTTATTGGTCTATTAACTAATTTACCGCATGGTGATGTCACCATGGAAGGCCAAAAATCCAACCCACCAAAACAGGCAGTCTTTTAAAACAGCTCTCACACTAAAAGGGCATTATCATCGTTTTCACAGAATTATTCCAACCTCAGTGTGGAAATATATATAAAACACAGGAAAATCTAGTTTTTGACTGGACTGGGCCTTTAATAACTATGAATCTAGACGTGAGATGAAATATCATTTTTAATTGTGACACTTCACTACATGTTTATACAGACTTCTATGCCTTCGGTGACTTTTCCATTTAATATACCCCTTTTTATTTAAAGTCCCTGGTAGAATTCAGAATCTAAAGTAACTTCATTGTAAGCTGAATGTGCTTCTTTCTCACCAGGAAGATCTTTTACAGCTCATTTTTTATCCTGACTTTATTATTAGTGTGTGTGATTGTGTATTTCTGTGTATCTGCCAGTTCTGCCAAAATAATGACTTTGATCATGTTCCTCTATTCTAGATCCTCCCAATGCAGAGATCTCTGGGTTTGATCAGAACTGGTATGCTGGTCTGGAGGAAGCTGCCCTCAGTTGTGTCAGTGGAGGAAACCCCAAACCACAGAGTTTCAATTGGACCAGGTAACACTTACTTTCCCAACCTACCCTCTCTGCCTGTCTGACTCACATCATGTCTGGCTAATCTGTTTTAGTTTGATTTACTGGTAATTCTATTAGTCAGTTATTAATAGTGGGCCAACCGGGGAGTTCAGGAGTTGTTTTTTGTGCCACTTGCCAGGCAGTCATTGTCAATAATAAGGCGATTGACTTGAATCTTGATTGACTTACATGGTTAAAGAGATTCTCCAGTACTTTTGTAAACTTTTTAGCCAGTAGTTGTGAAAGTGGCGCTCACGAGCCAAAAGTGGTCCCCGAAGATTGCGTACTAGGACACATTTGTGCAGATGTGTGCACCACGTCATTGCTCTCTATTTCACTCTGCTGAGTGTGTATCTAAAAATGCATATAGTCTAGTCCTGCTTTGTGGCCTTTCGCAAAGGCTCTATGTTATACTGATCGCACTATACGTTTTTGTGGGTGTAGATATGGTTGTCCTTGTTCGATAGAGCCATTTGATGTCTTTCAGCAATGTTGCTATTGGTGGATTCATCAGTAAATGTACAATCAGACATATTTTCCAGTCACTGAAAAACGACAACTTGTGTTTGGACGTTGCTTCGTCTCTGGCCCCTGTCCCTCCCCCAAGGCAGGCTTCTTTGAAAAGGAGGTGGACATTAACAACAATCGTTTGGGCAGAATTTTAAGAACTGACCAGATGCAATGGCTTCAAGTGTTTCCTCTAATCAACCCGAATTTGACGATAGAGCATCAATTAGCTAGCAAAGAGGATTCAAAACAAAGACTTGGATTTAGTTAGCGTTAGAAGCTCAGCTACAGCAAATGCCAGCACCAAGAGGGCAGATGACAAATACGGTGCCTAGCTAAGTCAGTTATTTTTCCTGCAAGCCACCTAGCTAACTTTAGTTTATCTATTGAAACCCATATTGTGTATTGCTGGCTAACATTCTACTGTGCTGCCAGTGGCATGTACTCATGGATGCCAAGGGAAACCAGGCTTCCCCAAAAAGTGACCTTCAATTCGCAAGCGGCTGAATGTACAGTATCTCACCGGAGAAAAAATCTGAGCGAGCGAAACAGCGCCCCTATGTCTCTGTATGTGTAGGCCATCTATCTGATGCAGTCTGGTCCAAAAGAGTATGAAATTGTTGCTGCCCGTAGCATTGAATGCAAGGGAAGCCAGCGAGTATTTGGCCTCCCTTGATAATTTTTAAAATAAAATAATAGTCAATCAGCATTGAGCTAAACTGAGTGAGCTCAACTCTGAATGGTCCTGGTGCACCAAAAAAAAGTGTAAAGGGAAGCCAGTTTGGATTTGGCTTCACTCCATTCACATCGAATCGAGAGCATACGTCATTGACAGAAACTCGTTATGTATCTCGTTGTGTTGTTTTCCTCTGGTGGCTAGCTAACTAGCTAAAATTGGTCCTTTCCTAAATTAGCCTTGGATGGAGATAAGGATTTGGACTTGTGGTTTTACTTAATTCTCTGTACTGGCCAATGATTATAACAGCGATTCTGATCCAACCATAAAATAAAACATTGTGCCCCTGGCCTGAGAGGATAGAAGTTTAATATGTAGCTAAATGTAGAAGCCTAATGTTAACAATCTACTGCAAAGATAGCTTGCAGACTTCTGTATTACTATCCAAGTGTGTACCCAAACAATTCGAGCTTCTACTTCTAAAAATTCACCTTTCCAGAAACAAGTTTCTCACTGTTGTCGCTTGCTATAGACCTCCCTCTGCCCCCAGCTGTGCCCTCGATACCATATGTGAATTGATTGCCCCCCATCTATCTTCTGAGCTCGTGCTACTAGGTGACCTAAACTGGGACATGCTTAACACCCCGGCCATCCTACAATCTAAGGTTGAGGCCCTCAATCTCACACAAATTATCAATGAACCTACCAGGTACAACCCCAAATCCGTAAACATGGGCACCCTCATAGATGTCATCCTAACTAACTCGCCCTCCAAATACACCTCTGACGTTTTCAATCAAGATCTCAGCGATCACTGCCTCATTGCCTGCATCCGTAATGAGTCTGCGACCAAACGACCACCCCTCATCACTGTCAAACGCTCCCTAAAACACTTCTGCGAGCAGGCCTTTCTAATCGACCTGGCTGGGGTATCCTGGAATGACATTGACCTCATCCCGTCAGTAGATGATGCCTGGCTATTCTTTAAAATTCCTTCCTCACCATCTTAAATAAGCATGCCCCACTCAAAACATTTAGAACTAGGAATAGATATAGTCCTTGGTTCACTCCAGACCTGTCTGCCCTTGACCAGCACAAAAACATCCTGTGGCATTCTGCATTAGCATTGAATAGCCCCCGTGATATGCAACCTTTCAGGAAAGTTAGGAACAAATATACACAGGCAGTTAGAAAAGCTAAGGCTAGTTTTTTCAAAAAGAAATTTGCATCCTATAGTACTAACTCTAAAAAGTTCTGGGACACTTTAAAGTCCATGGAGAATAAGCACACCTCCTCTCAGCTGTCCACTGCTCTGAGGCTAGGAAACACTGTCACCACCGATAAATCCACTATAATTTGAGAATTTCAAAAAGCATTTCTCTACGGCTGGCCATGCTTTCCACCTGGCTACCCCTACCCCGGTCAACTGCCCGGCACCCTCCACAGCAACCCGCTAAAGCCCCCACCATTTCTCGTTCACCCAAATCCAGATAGCTGATGTTCTGAAAGAGCTGCAAAATCTGAACCCATAGAAATCAGCCGGGCTAGACAATCTGGACCCTCTCTTTCTAAAATTATCTGCAGAAATTGTTGCAACCCCTATTACTAGCCTGTTCAACCTCTCTTTCGTATCGTCTGAGATTCCCAAAGATTGGAAAGCTGCCGCGGTCATCCCCCCCTTCAAAGGGGGTGACACTCTAGACCCAAACTGCTACAGACCTATATCTATCCTACCCTGTCATTCTAAGGTCTTCAAAAGCCACGTTAAACAGATTACCGACCATTTTGAATCTCATCGTACCTTCTCCGCTATGCAATCTGGTTTCAGAGCTGGTCATGGGTGCACCTCAGCCACGCTCAAGGGCCTAAACGACATCATAACCATCATCGATAAGATACATTACTGTGCAGCCCTATTCATCGACCTGGCCAAGGCTTTCGACTCTGTCAATCACCACATTCTTATTGGCAGAGTCGACTGCCTTGGTTTCTCAAATGATTGCCTCGCCTGGTTTACCAACTACTTCTCTGATAGAAGGCCTGTTGTCCGGACCTCTGGCAGTCTCTATGGGTGTGCGAAAGTGTTCAATTCTCAAGCTGATTCTCTTCTCTGTATACATCAATGATGTTGCTCTTGCTGCTGGTGATTCTCTGATCCACCTCTACGCAGACGACACCATTCTGTATACGTCTGGCCCCTCTTTGGACATTGTGTTAACTAACCTCCAGACGAGCTTCAATGCCATACAACTCTCCTTCCGTGGCCTCCAACTGCTCTTAAACGCAAGTAAAGCTAAATGGATGCTATTCAATCGATCACTGCCCACACCTGCTCGCCCGTCTAGCATCACTACTCTGGACGGCTCTGACAACTACAAATACCTGGGTGTCTGGTTAGACTGTAAACTCTCCTTCCAGACTCACATTAAGCATCTCCAATCCAAAATTAAATCTAGAATCGGCTTCCTATTTCACAACAAAGCATCCTTCACTCATGCTGCCAAACATACCCTCGTAAAACTGACCATCCTACCGATCCTCGACTTCGGTGATGTCATCTATAAAATAGCCTCCAACACTCTACTCAACAAACTGGATACCGTCTATCACAGTGCCATCCGTTTTGTCACCAAAGTCCCATACACTACCCACCATTGCGACCTGTACGCTCTCGTTGGTTGGCCCTCGCTTCATACTTGTCGCCAAACCCACTGGCTACAGGTTATCTACAAGTCTCTGCTAGGTAAAGCACCGCCTTATCTCAGCTCACTGGTCACCACAGTAGCACCCACCCGTAGCACGTGCTCCAGCAGGTATATCTCACTGGTCACCCCCAAAGCTAATTCTTCCTTTGGCTGCCTCTCCTTCCAGTTCTCTGCTGCCAATGACTGGAACGAACTGCAAAAATCTCTGAAGCTGGAGACTCATATCTCCCTCACTAGCTTTAAGCACCACCTGTCAGAGCAGCTCACAGATCACTGCACCTGTACATAGCCCATCTGTAAACAGCCCATCTATCTACCTACCTCATCCCCGTACTGTATTTATTTATTTATGTTGCTCCTTTGCACCCCAGTTATCTCTACTTGCACATTCATCTTCTGCACATCTACCATTCCAGTGTTTAATTGCTATATTGTAATTACTTTGCCACCATGGCCTATGTATTGCCTTAATTTACCTCATTTGCACTCACTGTATATATAATTTTTGTTTTCTTTTGTTCTACTGTATTATTGACTGTATGTTGTGTTTATTCCATGTGTAACTCTGTGTTGTTGTATGTGTCGAACTGCTATGCTTTATCTTGGCCAGGTCGCAGTTGCAAATGAGAACTTAAAGATGAAATTTGAACTTAAAGATGAAAAGATGAAATTTTAATTAAAAAAACAAAAAAACAACTAGTTAACGTTGCCCATGAAAGGACATTAGGCTAGCGAGCAAGCATTTTAGCCAGGTAGCCTAGGACAACAAAACATTTAAGCATGTACTGTATGACAGCGTGGTAGAACGTTTTGTCAACATGAAAGAGAGGAGGATGGCATTGGCATTTCACTACAAGTAGTGTGAGTCAACATGTTTTTTGTTGTTGTTGCAAAGCACTCCCACGCACACAAATCAGAGCCATGGTCATCCACATTATATTTAGCTTACATTGATTGTACTAAATTGTTTTTGGTATCTTTTAGTTCGAACTGTATTGGACTAAGCAGAGGTGATTACATGATGTTGAAATGTTGAAGTTGAAATAGTGCTGGAACAGTGGAGGCAGCTCCTGTTTTCTTTGTGACTTGCGGTAACTCTCCGTGGTTCTAAATCAATAGTTGTTTAGTGGTCCGAAAACGACGGAAACATTAACTTGCTTGACCATGCTGTAAGTTATGTAACTGCTTGTTCCATGCAATATGCTTTGTGGAGGTTACTCTCTGGCTTTGTGATGAAACAAAGGTGTGGTTGAAATGATTCTGCCACTGTGTCTTCTTATTGTCTCAGCCTTAGGCCTATATATCACAGTGGCAAGGCATATGAAATGGTTATAGAGCAAACAATGCAATGGTCACAACATATAGGTTCTAATATGGCATTTTTTCCCCTGGCTCATCTTCCACAGTGATTTTACCCACACACCACCACTGTGTGTTACAGTGGGGGGGACATGTAATTATTTGTCTGTTTGCCAACTTGACTAGGTAGCTAGCTAACTAAACTAGCTAAACAACTACTGGTAGCCATATCTATGATTAAAAATAGAAAAGGTTTTACAATCAGATCTTTTGTATCTCAATTGTAAAACCTCTTCTCTTTTTAGTCTTAGATATGGCTAGCTTATCGTAAGAGTAGGAGTGTTAACCCCGGTGTCATGGCTAAATTCCCAATCTCGCCCTCATCCCATCACGGTCACCTAATCATCCCCAGTTTACAACTGTCTCATTCATCCCCCTCCTCTCCCATGTAACTATTCCCCAAGTCGTTGCTGCAAATGAGAATGTGTTCTCAATCAACTCACCTGGTAAAATAAGGGTAAAGTTAAACAATTAAAATAATAATAACAATAATATTTGCCTAAGCATGCCTGATAGACATGGCTGCAGGTAGATACTGTGTGCCTACCTACTTAAGCTCATTTGTATGAGTGTTATGCCATATTTCTTTCTATTGGGCTAGGTGTTGTTGTACATGTAATCTCTGTGCCTTTGCACATGTATGCATGTTAAAATAGTCTACCCTCATGTTGATGTCATGCTGGCACGGTTCAACTGTTGTTAAAACTGTGCAACAGAGTAGGAGTCTCATAAAATGTCAATCTCTAGTTGCAAGGTGTAACAATCTCAATTCCAGTGGGTCAGAAGTTTACATAGACTAAGTTGACTGTGCCTTTAAACAGCTTGGAACATTGCAGAAAATGATGTCATGGCTTTAGAAGCTTCTGATAGGCTAATTGACATCATTTGAGTCAATTGGAGGTGTACCTGTGGATGTATTTCAAGGCCTACCTTCAAACTCAGTGCCTCTTTGCTTCGATATAACCTGAAAGGCCGCTCAGCAAGGAAGAATCCACTGCTCCAAAACCGCCATAAAAAAGCCAGACTACGGTTTGCAACTACACATGGGGACAAAGATCTTAGTTTTGGAGAAATGTCCTCTGGTCTGATGAAACAAAAACAGAACTTGTTTGGCCATAATGACCATCGTTATGTTTGGATGAAAAAGGGGGAGGCTTGCAAGCCAAAGAACACCATCCCAACCGTGAAGCACGGGGATGGCAGCATCATGTTGTGGGGGTGCTTTGCTGCAGGAGGAACTGGTGCACTTCACAAAATAGATGGCATCATGAGGTAGGAAAATTCTGTGGATATATTGAAGCAACATCTGAAGACATCAGTCAGGAAGTAAAAGCTTGGTCGCAAATGGGTCTTCCAAATGGACAATGACCCCAAGCATACGTCCAAAGTTGTGGCAAAATGGCTTAAGAACAACAAAGTCAAGGCATTGGTGGACATCACAAAGCACTGACCTCAATCCTATAGAACATTTGTGGGCAGAACTGAAAAAGCATGTGCGATCAAGGAGGCCTACAAACCTGACTCAGTTACACCAGCTCTGTCAGGTGGAAGGGGCCAAAATTCACCCAACTTATTGTGGTAAGCTTGTGGAAGGCTACTTGAAATGTCTGACCCAAGTTAAACAATTTAAAGGCAATGCTACCATATACTAACAGAGTGTATGTAAACTTCTGACCTACTGGGAATGTGATGAAAGAAATAAAAGCTGAAATAAATAATTCTCTACTATTATTCTGACATTTCACATTCTTAAAATAAACTGGTGATCTTAACTGACCTAAAACAGGGAATTTTTACTAGGATTAAATGTCAGGAATTGTGAAACTGAGTTTAAATGTATTTGGCTAAGGTGTATGTAAACGTCCGACTTCAACTGTACATACAGTGCATTCTGAAAGTATTCAGACCCCTTTACTTTTTCCAAATTTTGACAAAGCAAAAACAGGTTTTTAGATTTTTTTGCAAATATATGAAAAATACAAAACTGAAATATCACATTTACATAAGCATTCAGACCCTTTACTCAGCACTACCTTTGACAGTGATTACAGAGTGTTATTGGTTATGATGCTATAAGCTTGGCACACCTGTATTTGGGGAGTTTCTCCCATTCTTCTCTGCAGATCTTTTTAAGCTCTTCTCAAGTTGGATGGGGAGTGTCGCTGCACAGCTATTTTCAGGTCTCTCCAGAGATGTTCCATTTGTTTCAAGTCTGAGCTCTGGCTGGACCACTCAAGGACATTTAGAGACTTGTCCCGAAGCCACTCCTGCATTGTCTTGGCTGTGTACTTAGAGTCATCGTCTTGTTGAAAGGTGTACCTTGCCCCTGTCTGAGATCCTGAACACTCTGCAGAATGCTGTGGTAGCCATGCTGGTTCAGTGTGCCTTGAATTCTAAACAAATCACTGACAGTGTCACCAGCAAAGCACCCCCACACCATCATACCTCCTCCTCAATGCTTCATGGTGGGAACCACACATGCGGAGATCATCCGTTCACCAACTCTGCATCTCACAAAGACACGACAGTTGGAACCAAAAATCTAAAATTTGGACTCATCAGACCAAAGGACAGATTTCCACAGGTCTAATGTCCATTGCGCGTGTTTCTAGGCCCAATCAAGTCTCTTCTTCTTATTGGTGTCCTTTAGTAGTTGTTACTTTGCAGCAATTGGACCATGGAGACCTGATTAACAGTCTCCTCTGAACAGTTGATGTAGAGATGTGTCTGCTACTTGAACTCTGTGAAGCATTTATGTGGACTGCAATCTGAGGTGCAGTTAATTGTCGAATTCTGAGGCTGGTAACTCTAATGAACTTATCCTCTGCAGCAGAGGTAACTCTGGGTCTTCCTTTCCTGTGGCGGTCCTCATGAGAGACAGTTTCATCATATCACTTGATAGTTTTTACAACTGCACTTGAAAAAACGTTTAAAGTTCTTGAAATGTTACGTATTGACTGACCTTCATGTCTTAAAGTAATGGACTGTCATTTCTCTTTGCTTATTTGAGCTGTTCTTGCAATAATATGGACATGGTCTTAGTCCAAATATGGCTATCTTCTGTATACCACCCTGACCTTGTCACAACACAACTGATTGGCTCAAACGCATTAAGGAAAGAAATTCCACAAATGAACTTTTAACAAGGCACACCTGTTAATTGAAATGCATTCCAGGTGACTACCTCATGAAGCTAGTTGAGAGAAAGCCAAGAGTTCAACAGGAGGTTTGTGGCACCTTAACTGGGGAGGACGGGCTCGTGGTAATGGCTGGAGCAGAATTAGTGGAGTTGTATCAAATACATCAAACACATGGTTTGATTGCATTCCATTTACTTCGTTCCAGCCATTATTATGAGCTGTCCTCCCCTCAGCAGGCTCCACTGATATACTCTGGACTCCGACATTGTTCATCCTAATATTTCAATATTTCTTAATTCCATTCTTTTACTTTTTAGATGTGCGTGTATTGTTGTTAGATATTACTGCACCGTTGGAGCTAGGAACACAATCATTTTGCTACACCCGCAGTAACATCTGCTAAATATGTGTATGCGACCAATGCAATTGTATTTTATTTATCAGGCTTCGGTACACTGGCAATGGTTGGCTTGGGAAGCTAAGACTCTTTGCGATGGGCCTGAACTGTCTGCGGTGAACGGCCAGCTGGATAAGACTCTGCCAAAAGTGGTGTAGGGCTTCTTAACCACCAAATGTTTGGTCTTCTTGTAGAAGATTTGCTGGTACTGCACATCTCCTGGAAAGATATGGTTGTGGTCTTAGCATTTTACACTTTTTGTGGAAGGGACAAAGGTATCAGGTATCAACCGAATGGGACCGGCTAGCGTATTGCTTAATGAGGGGACATTGGGAGCTGCTTCTGAGAGAAAAGATAAATCAATAAAGTGAATGGGCTGGGTGGCTAAAGATGTGAAAAGTCTTAGGAAGGCAGTGCGTACACAGTATGAATTGTTGTGTATGGGAGATTGAGGAGAAATGGCACCTCAATCGCTCTCATACACAACAATAAATGTACTGTCTAAGCACAACCCTGCGCAACCAAAAACCCCTTACACATCTCAAAGAGCTGTCTGTAAACCTCCCCCAGTCCATTGACAGATCATCCTTGTCAACAGAAGCCCTTTGGAGGGGAATTTTGTGGATGTCTTTGTATTAGGTTTTGAGAATCTGCAGAGAGAATAATGAGGTGATTGTGTCATTACTGTTGTAGTCTTGATTTTATATCTTTCAGTGTCCCTTGCTGGTTTCTGTCCCACAATCTTGCTGTGCTCCATAACTGCAAGGTGTGTTCCGTTCCTCATGCTTGTGTACCCAAAATGCCTCCACTTTGGGGTATTTTTCAGCAGGCCACTGTGAAATGACTCCAGATAACCTGAGTTTTACAAAAAGAAAAGGTAAAAAGAGAAGAGGTGTAGACTAAATTGATTACATGGCCTGGAAGGTATTCTGTGGTCCTCATGCTAACTATCCACCTGTAACCCCATAACACACTACCCAATTCATGTTTATACCATGCTTACTGGAAATTTAGCTATTTTAGACATCACCTTGTAAATATTTTTGTCAATTTACTTTCACCTTGTGCAGAGCTAGGGTTTGGAAGCACATCTTGGTGGAATGAGATTCTGCACCACAGGAGTTTGGTGGCAACTTAATTGGGGAGGATAGGCTTGTGGCAATGACTGAAGCAGAATTTTTGGAATGGTATCAAATACATCAAACACGGGGTTTGATGCAATTCCATTTGCTATGTTTCAGCCATTATTATGAGCCGTCCTCCCCTCAGCAGCCTCCACTACAAGTACCACCTACAAGAAAATGCACAACAATACACAATTTAACCACTACACTTAATTGCATTGATCTCTATTAGACTGGCTAGCTATGCATACCTAACATGGACCTTCCAATACTGTCAGCTTGCTGTTATCTAACTAGCGTCACAAAATTGACAACAAGATTGCTAGCCAGCTGAGACTGGCTGAGAACCAACCATAGATTTATACAGATTCATCATTGCCACCAACAGTTAGCTGTATGGACAATTCTATTTTTAGTAACGGAGTGTTTTCCAGACATGGGTGGAATAAATGGCTACCAAATTGAGATACTTTATTTGGTAACATTAGCTATCTTACGTCAGCTAACGTCAGTCAAAAATAGAACAAATAAACAAACATGTTTACTCTGCTGAAGGTAGTTAAGTTACCAGTCCAGCAGTGACCACCATGGCATAGGCGAAATTGATTGACCGTGTGTATACTGAAAGATACTGTAGATAGCTATATGATTTAGCTGATTGGCTTTCAGAGTTCAATACAGGACTGCAACGTTAGCTAGCTAACTTATCCAGCTAGGCTAGCAAGCTAGCTAACGTTAGGTCACCTCTAATTGAGAATATTCTGTTTTGTTCTGAAGGGGAAAAAAATTGATGGTATCGCATCACTTCTCAGCTGTCATCGAAATGGATTCCCCATCAGTTCATCCTGATAATCTTTAGGTCACCGCATCATTCTTGATAGCCGCAGAATCAGTCTTGTAGGTAGAATGGTGAAATATGACGCTTGTTTGTAATTAGGACAGCCAGGCATAGAACATCACACGGGCATGAGGACAAACAGTGAAAAATAAACGTTTTCTAAAAAAAAATCTTGCCTAAAGAAGTCCTGAGATTACTGTGTGTTGGTCGGTCGAAGTAAACAACACCATTATTCAAGTTTTTGTGCACGTCTCCTCTACCTAGCGTGCGGTATCAGTATTCACTATGAATGCCGGACTTTGAGGTTCACTATGAGCAGACCAATACACAGGGAGTCGAAACTTCCCGATTCTACCAGTGAAACGAAAATGTTCTAGCTTGTAGTTTGGATAAATGTGATGTTGATGATATAGTAATGACTATATGTCAAGGTGAAATACCCCTTCAATAGTTGCCAAAGTTCCCGGAGCATGTAGTACAGTGGAGGCTACTGAGGGGAGGACGGATCATAATAATGGCTGGAATGGATGGCATGTATTTGACCATTCCACTGAGTCCGCTCAAGCCATTAACACGATCCCGCCCTCCCCAATTAAGGTGCCACCAACCTCCTGTGAGGTTTTTAAATAAAGGTTAGATAAATAGTAATACACTTTTGGTTCAGGGACAGTTCAAATGGAACATCTATCTCAGATATATTGTCATTCACGGTGGTGATTGCCGACAGTGCTAAAGTAATCCAATGAAGGCAGAGAGAGCCGACTGAAGTTCTTGTGGTTTTTCACTTGAGTACTTTTTCTGGCAGCGTTTGGAAGGCATCCTGCTGTTAGGTGGATTAAACCATTCTCTGGGTGTGGTAGAGGGTGGAGGTAAAACTAACCATCTATTGAAAATTAATAATTCTTAATAAAATTACAGATGGGCCTTTAGGGAAAGTGACACATGTGTGTCAGGCTGTATGTCTGGTTAGATTTATAGAAGTTATGATTGAGTATGATTAATTATGTTTTCTATATTTTTATATGTGGTTTACTAGATCGTGTGAGAAATTTGTCACCAAGTCTAAAGCTGTTAGTCACATGAACACACCTACAGTAAGGTGTGTTTGCGTGTGAGTAACAGATATATACCACACACACGAAAGTACAAAGACACAAGACACCCACAACCCCCCCCCCCCCCCCCCCCACAAACACACACACACACTGACTCACCTCTATCTCACACTTTTATACTTAAGACCCAGATCTCTTTTTTACATTCAATCTCTCCTTACTTGATCACAAACTTTCATACTTATCCTAACACACACACACACACACACACACACACACACACACACACACACACACACACACACACACACACACACACACACACACACACACACACACACACACACACACACACGCCCGTTGCAGTGGGAAAACCAGTTTCCTTCTTTGTACTTGTCAATGCAAAGCAGCAGCAGAAGTAATAACCCTGCTGTCATAGTGTCGTGTTGCAGCTTGTGCAAGGGCAGACAGAGGAGACAGTTTCACAAGAGGGAGGGGAGGGGAAGGGGGGGGCAAAGGGAAGAGTGTGGGCCACGAAAAGAAGGGATGAAAGACAAGGAACTGGGGAAGGGGAAGAAGGAGTGGGGAGGTATGGGGGTAAGGAATTGGATTTGTTTGGAACATAATCATGCTGTGTGATCTATATCTATATGCAAAACTGTACGGTTCCTGTTTCTGGTTCCTCCTGCTCAAATGGGGGTATGTTCAAAAGGTCCAAAACACAGCTCAAAGCTAGAGTAGTGGTCAGAAAAAGCCATTTTAATGAATTTGTTGCGCCCACAAATTCTTAGTCATGTTTTTCTTTATATCACTGTTGTGGTCCTTTCAGGGAAGTGTGGTTGGTGATCCATAGTCAATATTATTTTGGGCTGTGTTGCTATGATATTGCGGTTAGTGTTGTTGTTTTGAATGCGATGTTTTGTGCGTTACTGATGGGTGTGTTAAAGGGGTGCATTCAGGTTCAATTAAGTACCTTGTGGTGTTGTTGGGTGTTTATAGAGTTATGGCATTCAGACCATTATTGTAAGATATAAACAGTACTGTTCTGTTAAACCCAATGTTAAGTGCTATAGTATTTCTGTTATGTGCAGAAAGGGCAGAGACTTACCAGAGGGCGTGACCACAGGGAATGGATCCTTGCTGTTTAATCGGCCCCTCGTCCTGACGGACGCTGGCATCTACCAATGTGTGGCCATGAACTCTGTGGGGGTGGATAACGCAGAGGTGGAGATCACTGTGACAGGTAGGTTGGGCTATCACTCATGTTAGAGAGTGATATTGAATGAGTAATAATTGTCTTACTTTAGTCCTGGATATATATGTTGTATTTTATTTTTCATTTATTTTTGTATCCTGAAACAAAATTCTGTGAAATACCTTTGTTCTGTTAAACAAAGAAGTTTAGCTAACAAAGCCAGTTTATACAATCACACACACATTTTCAAAATGATGTGTATTTCTGTATCTCTTTGAATATGACATCACTTCCTATTGTCCTTCTCCCTCAGAGTTGCCTCAGAAGCAGGCGTCGTTCGACAGTCTCCTGATGGTAATAGTGGGAGGAGTGGCCGGAGTACTGCTTCTAGTCATGATCATCATAGTCATCTCTGTGACCCGTCACCACAAACGCAAGAACAAGAAACTGTCGAGGGAACTCACTGTGAGGAAGTATGTTTTCAAACTTTACAGTAACTCCCCTAAAATCGTTATAGAATCTTAAGGATAAATGTTACGCCGAAACAGTAATTCAGAATATTTTACAATGCCTCTGTCTCTCAGGGAGGAGATCAGTACTCTCTCCAGACAGGCATCTTTCAGGAAAATGAACTCAGTCAGTATGGACACTAGAGGACAGGTAGGATATTAAATCACCATATCTTACAGTATGTGGCAGTGGAGGCTGGTGGGAGGAGCTATAGGAGGATGGGCTCATTATAATGGCTGGAATTAAATAAATGGAACGGAGTCAAACATATGGTTTTCATGTCTGATACCGTTCTATTTAGTCCATTCCAGCCATTACAATGAGCCCGTCCTCCTATAGCTCCTCCAACTAGCCTCCACTGGTCTGTGGTCTAGGCATGCTGTCATTCTGTAAATAAATACTGGCACTTCCATGAGCATTATCTATTTGCTTGAAGTTAATATGGTCATTTTTTTCTCTCTCTCCCTCACTCTATGTCCCTGTCTCATTCTCTCCCCCCTCCCTCCCTCTCTCCCTTCCCTCTCTTTCTTATCCCCTGTTCTTTTAGACAGAGGAGGATATCCCTCTCAGAGTGGAGGGGACACTGCGGACCAGTCTGTCCTCCGTAGTGGTCAGTCTCCATTTCACTCTTTCTCTGCATGTGAGGGAGACCTCTGATTTAGCCTCCAGATGCATGGCCGCTAAGTTCTGAGCTGCGCAGGGCAGGCAAATCTCATTCTAATTTTAACATTTGTTTAAAGTGATCTTTTTCTCCCTTTCCTTCACACACAGGAGCAAGGGCGCATTAGGGAGAGTCGATCTACTCTGGTAGGGGGCGGGGGGCTAGACTACCTGGGTCGACCTGTTCTGTACAATTCTTCACGAAGAGGGAGGGAGAGCAGAGCCATGGACAGAGAGGAGGAGAACAGACTTAGGGTGGAGTCAAATGAGCAGAACAGCACCATGTCTTTGGTAAGTGTGTGTGTGTGTGTGTGTGTGTGTGTGTGTGTGTGTGTGGGGGGGGGGGGGGGGGGTGCAAAATTCAGAATAATTTGTATAAATTCACTGTTCTTTCAGAAATCATGGTTGCAATTTCTGATGCAATGCTAGACTTGAGGCATCACAAATGGCATACTCAATTTCTTGTAAACCTTTTAAACTCATAGGTTTAGTAGAGATTGCTAGAGATACTCAAATGATCTATAGTTATGGATGAGTCGTATTTTCCTTTATCTAACCACATATTTACCACTTGTCTCACAGTCAAACCATCTCCACCCCCCTCTCCAACCCTCTCCCTTCCCCATGGAACAGTCCGTCGAGCTGCTGAGGTCCCTGACCGGCAGTGCCATCATCCCAACGGAGTGGGGTTTACATATAAGACAGGGGCCCGGTAGCAGGAACACCCACTCCCCTCTCAGTTGCAACAACCCGCCCATCACAGACGACGAAGACGAGGATGAAGGTGTGGAGGGGGAGTGGGAAACGTGCCCGAGGATGAGTCCGTTGGATCAGGGGAGGTCAGAAGACCAGGACAGCAAGACCAACAGTTCTCAGATCTCAGAAGTAGAATGTGGACTCAACCCTCACTTCCAGCAGAACAATGGAACATTGAGACCCAAACCGCTCCCCAAATACCAGCCCAATGGCATCCTCCTCACCTCATCACCACACGCCTCCTTCATCCACAAGGCCCAGATTGTATAGGGCGGTAGGGCTGGGTAAGGGCCGGTGACATATTCTACGATGAGGCACACTTTGCTACACAACACCACTCTAACAGTGCTTTGTATGTGATTGGTTGTGACTGTTTGGGATATAAGGTCGTTGGTGGCATACCTCGGTGGCAGCCAGTTTACCTACTTTTCACTTCTGAAATATACCTCCACCTTCGCCTCAAGCGCTCAGACATTTATGATCAGCAAGTAAAGCTTCTTTCAAGAAAGACTCCTTGGCGTAGAGATACAAATATGTAACACATACATATCACAGGGGAGAAGCTGGACACGCGTGATGTCAAATTAAAAGCACATGAATGTCAGGTTGGACATAGACAGACCAAAGTAGTCTTTGTATCACAGCAATAATAATCCCTCCAGGCCCAGGAAGCATCCAACTGAGAGGAACTAAGAGACTGCCGTGCTTTATTATTGTAAAGCTTTTTTGCTACAACGACTTGGTGACAGGACTAAGGTGCAAGATTAGAATATCAACTACGCACCAATAGAGCCTGCCTAGTGGAATCCATGTTGGCGAACTTCCACCCTCCTTCCTTCTAGATGAGGATACATCCCGTAGTGTTCTGTTCACCCTAAGACGGAGTCCATCTTTTTGACTTGACGTGTGGGAGGAGTTTATCTGGAGAATACCTCTCCTTGCCATGAAACGTGGGTGTGCACAAACTTTGAACTCGCTGTAGTCTAAGATGTCAAAAGCTGAAGACTGCATTTTAGACAAGAGGTTAAAAAAAAGCATCTGACACCTGAGCACAGTGAGAGCCTATGTGTAAATGTACTAGAAGTGGGAAAAAGTATTGTTCTTCTATTTTCTTACGCCACAGACAAGATAACTGCAATATGCCTTTGTTTGTATGAATACAGTAAAAATAGCCTTTGCTTTGTAGGCCAAAATAGTATTATGTTTGAATCTACTGTATTATAATAACTTGAGTGCGGCCAAAATGACACCTTATTCCCTACATAATGCACTACTTTTGACCAGAGCCCTATGAGCCCTGGGCAAAAGTAGTGCACTAGATAGGGAATAGGATGCAATTTCATGCTGTACATAAGTGTTTCTTTCATGCCATGTTCCTGGGAACATCTTACTGTATTTCACAGGTTTGTACACATATACTTGTAATTCAGTGGAGGCTGGTGGGAGGAGCTATAGGAGGATGGGTTCATTGTAATGGCTGGAATGGTATAGATGGAACAGAGTCAAACATGTGGTTTCCATATGTGCAATGTGTTTCATACCGTTCCATCATTCCTTTTCAGCCATTACAATGAGCCAGTCCTCCTATAGCTCCTCCCATCAGCCTCCACTGCTGTAATTGTATTTTATGCACAGGCTTCCATGTATGAAACGTTGGACTCACACACACATTCTTCTTTAGGAGAGCAGTGGTATCATTCCGTGGTTTTTAACTCTTTTCCTTTGTATAATACTATAACGCTATCTCTAAGTGAATGTATTACCTACATGCACTGAGTGTACAAAACATTATGAACACCTGCTCTTTCCATGACATAGACTGACAAGGTAAATCCAGGTGAAAGCTGTGATCCCTTATTGATGTCACTTGTTAATCCACTTCAATCAGTGTAGATGAAGGGGAGGAGACAGGTTAAAGAAGTATTTTTAAGCCTTGAGACAATTGAGACATGAATTGTGTTTATGTGCCATTCAGAGGGTGAATGGGCAAGACAAAATATTTAAGTGCCTTTAAACTGGGTATGGTAGTAGGTGCCAATGCGTACTGGTTTGTGTTAAGAACTGCAATGCGGCTGGGTTTTTCACGCTCAACAGTTTTCAATGTAAGTAGTCCGGGTGGCCATTTAATTAACTGTTCAGAAGTCTTATGGATTGGGGGTAGAAGCTGTTAAAGAGCCTTTTCGTCCTAGACTTGGCGTTCTGGTACCGCTTGCCGTGCGGTAGCAGAGAGAACAGTCTATGACTTGGGTGACTGGAGTCTTTGACCATTTTTGGGCCTTCCAATGACACCGCCTAGGTACTGGATGTCAGGAAGTTTGGCCACGGTAATGTACTGGACCGTACGCACTACCCTCTGTAGCGCCTTACGGTCAGATGACAAGCAGTTGCCATACCAGTTGGTGATGCAACCGGTCAGGATGCAACCGGTCACTTTTCGAGGATCTGGGGACCAATGACAAATCTGTTCAGTCTCCTGAGGGGGAAAAGGTGCCGTCGTGCTCCTCTTCACAACTGTCTTGGTGTGTTTGGACCATGATAGCCTTGATAGCCTTTCAAAGCACCTTATGGCTACGGATGTGAGTGCTATGGGTCCGTAGTCATTTAGGCAGGTTGCCTTCGTGTTCTTGGGCACAGGGACTATGGTGGTCTGCTTGAAACATGTTGATATTACAAACTCAGTCAGGGACATGTTGAAAATGTCAGTGAAGACACCTGCCAGTTGGTCAGCACATGCCCGGAGCACACGTCATGGTAAACCGTCTGGCCCCGCGGCCTTGTGTATGTTGACCTGTTATAAGGTCTTACTCACGTCGACTACGGAGAGTGTGATCACACAGTCGTCCGGAACAGCTGATGCTCTCATGCATGCCTCGAAGCAAGCATAGAAGTGATTTAGCTCGTCTGGTAGGCTCGTGTCACTGGGCAGCTCGTGACTGTGCTTCCCTTTGTAGTCTGTAATAGTTTGCAAGCCCTGCCACATAAGAAGAGCGTCGGAGCCGGTGTAGTACGATTCAATCTTAGCCTTGTATTGACACTTTTCCTGTTTGATGGTTCGTCGGAGGGCATAGCAGGATTTTTTAGAAGCCTCCGGGTGAGCTGAAATAAAATATTACAGATATGTTCCATTATGCACAAAAAGCTAATTTAATCAGAAGCCAGCACATTCCTGTTAGTGAGCATTTCTCTTTTTCCAAGATAATCCATCCACCTGACAGGTGTGGCATATCAAGAAGCTGATTAAACAGCATGATCATTCCACAGGTGCACAATAAAAGGCTACTCTAAAATGTGCAGTTTTGTCACACAACACAATGACACAAATGTCTCAAGTTTTGAGGGAGCGTGCAATTTGCATGCTAACTGCAGAGAATTGATTGTTAATTTCTCTACCATAAACCGCCTCCAATGTTGTTTTAGAGAATTTGGCAGTACGTCCAACTGACCTCACAACTGCAGACCACGTGTATGGCGTTGTGTGGGCGAGCGGTTCCCCATGGTGGCAGGAGGGTTATGGTATGGACAGCCCAAAATCCCGAGGCCCATTGTGTCATCCATCCGCCGCCATCACCTCGTGTTTCAGCATGATAATGCACGGCCTCATGTCGCAAGGATCTGGACACAATTCCTGGAAGCTGAAATGTCCCAGTTCTTCCACGGCCTGCATACTCACCAGATATGTCACCCATGTATGACAGCGTGTTCCAGTTTCTGCCAATATACAGCAACTTCGCACATTGAAGAGGAGTGGGACAACATTCCACAGGACACAATCAACAGCCTGATCAACTAAATGCGAAGGAGATGTGTCATGCTGCAGAAAGCAAATGGTGGTCACACTCACACCAGATACTGACTGCTATTCTTATCCACACCCCTATCATATCTGTATTCCTAGTCATGTGAAATACATAGATTAGGGCCTAATTTATTTATTTCAATTGACTGATTTCCTTATATGAACTGTAACTCAGAAAAATCTTTGAAACTGTTGCATGTTGCGTTTATTTCTGTTTTTATATTTTTGTTTATATCAACCCGGGTATTTTTTTTAGATGACAAGACATTATCAATCAAATGTATTTATAAAGCCCTTACATCAGCTGATGTCACAAAGTGCTGTACAGAAACCCAGCCTAAAACCCCAAACAGCATGCAATGCAGGTGAAGAAGCATGGTGGCAAGGAAAAGAGCCTAGGAAGAAACCTAGAGGAACCAGGTTGTGAGGGGTGGCCAGTCCTCTTTTTGGCTGTGCCGGGTGGAGATTATAACAGAACATGGCCAAGATGTTCAAATGTTCATAGATGACCAGCAGGGTCAAATAATAATAATCACAGTGGTTGTCGAGGGTGCAACAGGTCAGCACTTCAGGAGTAAATGTCAGTTGGCTTTTCATAGCCGATCATTTAGAGTATCTCTACCGCTCCTGCTGTCTCTAGAGAGATGAAAACAGCAGGTCTGGGACAGGTAGCACGCCCAGTGAACAGGTCAGGGTTCCATAGCCGCAGGCAGAACAGTTTAAACTGGAGCAGCGGCACAACCAGGTGGACTGGGGACAGCAAGGAGTCATCAGGCGAGGTAGTCCTGAGGCATCGTCCTAGGGCTCAGGTCCTCTGTGTGTGTGTGTGTGTGTGTGTGTGTGTGAGTGAGTGCGAGAATACTTAAATTCACACAGGACACCGGATAAGACAGGAGAAATACTCCAGATGTAACAGACTGACCCTAGCCCTCTGACACAAACTACTGCAGCATAAATACTGGAGGCTGAAACAGGAGGGGTCGGGAGACACTGTGGCCCCGTTGGACGATATCCCTGGACAGGACCAAACAGGAAGGATATAACCCCACCCACTTTGCCAAAGCACAGCCCCACAGCACTAGAGGGATATCTCCAACCACCAACTTGACATCCTGAGACAAGGCCGAGTATAGCCCACGAAGATCTCCCCCAGGGCACAACCCAGGGAGGGTGCAAACCTGGACAGGAAAATCACGTCAGTGACTCAACCCACTCAAGTGACGCACCCCTCCTAGGGATGGCATGGAAGAGCACCAGTAAGCCAGTGACTCAGCCCCTGTAATAGGGTTTGAGGCAGAGAATCCAGGTTGAGAGAGGGGAACCAGCCAGGCAGAGACAGCAAGGGCTGTTCGTTGCTCCAGTGCCTTTCCGTTCACCTTCACACTCCTGGGCCAGACTGCACTCAATCATAGGTCCTACTGAAGAGATGAGTCTTCAATAAAGACATTACCGTTGTTGATAAAGCCATCTGTCATCAGGCAGTAACTCAGGTCATGCTAATTTTTGGCTTATTTTTCAAATTGTCATGTTTTGTTTCTAAATGCCTGCACAAGAGTGAAGGATTCCCGTCAGAGAGTAACGGTTAATGTGATTGGATGTTAATTATTTGACTAGGCTACCTGTACTTGACATTGTGTTGTTATTTCGCTGACCACTAGATGGTTTAATTTTTATTTTTGGCAGTGAAACTAGGCTATTCAGGCGATAAAAAAACCTCACCCAAATGTATAGCCCTGTTGGAAAATATAAATGTACTGTTTGTTTATATATATATATATAAACATCCCCTTTTAAGGACCTTATCTTTCAAAGAAAATTTGTAAAAATCCAAATAATTTCACAGATCGTCATTATAAAAGGGGTTAAACACTGTTTCCCATGCTTGCTCAATGAACCATAAGCAATTAATGAACATGCACCTGTGGAGCGGTCATTAAGACATAACAGCTTACAGTTATGAAAACGTAGGACACTAAAGAGGCCACTGACTCTGAAAAACACCAAAAGAAAGATGCCCAGGGTTCCTGCTCATCTGCGTGAACGTGCCTTAGGCAAGCTGCAAGGAGGCATGAGGACTGCAGATGTGGCCAGGGCAATAAATTGTAATGTCCGTATTATGAGACGCCTAAGTCAGCGCTACAGGGAGACAGGACGGACAGATGATTGTCCTCGCAGTGGCAGACCACGTGGAACAACACCTGCACAGGATCGGTACATCCGAACATCACATCTGCGGGACAGGTACAGGATGGCAACAACTGCCCGAGTTACAACAGGAACGCACAATCCCTCCATCAGTGCTCAGACTGTCCTCAATAGGCTGAGAGAGGCTGGACTGAGGGCTTGTAGGCGTGTTGTAAGGCAGGTCCTCACCAGACATCATCGGCAACAACGTCGCCAGACCAGACAGGACTGGCAAACAGTGCTCTTCATGGACGAGTCGCGGTTTTGTCTAACAAGGGGTGATGTCGGATTCGCGTTTATCGTCGAAGGAATGAGCGTTACACCGAGGCCTGTACTCTGGAGCGGGATCGATTTGGAGGCGGAGGGTCCGTCATGGTCTGGGGCGGTGTGTCATTGCATCATCGGACTGAGCTCGTTGTCATTGCAGGCATTCTCAACGCTGTGCGTTACAGGGAAAACATCCTCCTCCCTCGTGTGGTACCCTTCCTGCAGGCTCATCCTGACATGACCCTCCAGCATGACAATGCCACCAGCCATACTGCTCGTTCTGTGTGTGACTGACTGCAAGACAGGAATGTCAGTGTTCTGCCGTGGCCAGCGAAGAGCCCGGACCTGAATCCCATTGAGCACGTCTGGGACGTGTTGGATCGGAGGGTGAGGGCTAGGGTCATTACCCCCAGAAATGTCCAGGAACTTGCCTTGGTGGAAGAGTGGGGTAACATCTCACAGCAAGAACTGGCAAATCTGGTGCAGTCCATGAGGCGGAGATGCACTGCAGTACTTAATGCAGCTGGTGGCCACACCAGATACTGACTGTTACTTCTGATTTTGACCCCACCTTTGTTCAGGGACACATTATTCAATTTATGTTAGTCACATGTCTGTGGAACTTGTTCAGTTTATGTCTCAGTTGTTGAATCTTGTTATGTTCATAAAAATATTTGCTGAAAATAAACGCAGTGGACAGTGATAGGACTCTTTTTTGCTGAGTTTATATATATTTTTTAAATGTGAATCACATTTTTATTTGGCATACCCCTGACGGCATTACGCGTACATACTCCAGTTTGGGAATACCTGCCCTAGACAATACAGAATACACTTGTATTAGCTACTAATTAACATGCAAATCTGATTTGTAGACTAACATCAGTTAGCCTGTAACGAGCTATTCAGCCTCGCTAGCATTATCAAATGATAACTTTACCCGGGGCTCCCGAGTGGCACAGCGGTCTAAGGCACTGTGTCTCAGTGCTAGAGGTGTCATTACAGACCCTGGTTCGATTCGAGGCTGGTTCGATTCGAGGCTGTGATTCAGCCGTGATTGGGTGTCCCATAGGGCAGCACGCAATTGGCCCAGCATTGTCCGGGTTATGGTTTGGCCGGGGTAGGCCGTCATTGTAAATAAGAATTGGTTCTTAAATGGACTACCCTGGTTAAATAAAGGTAAAACAATTCAAATAACAATTCAAACTTATATGAGCTATGCCCTAAATTGTAATGAGGTAGCTATATAGCTACGCTAATGCTAGCTAAAACGTTAGCTAGCCTGCCTCGCTTTATCAAAAGTTAGCTACCTTGTGGTTACCAGAAAGGTCTTTCCAGTATCACCCCACTGGTAGTTGCACACCTGAGCCCATGTTGTCAACAAGGCATCATGGTGCATCATCCAGAAACATACAACATATATTTTCCATAGTTGCGAGAAGTAGGGGTTCTGAGGGTAATACAGCTCACATGAAAAAAAAAAAAAATCGGAATAAATGTTTTTAAAATATTCATGAAGGAACCAATGGGATGCTCGAGGGGGGTGTGGAGGAACATGGAGGAACGCCCCTAATTAAGGGCTGCCGTTGCACACTATTGTTTTCAAAGGGATTAGTTGCTTTTTAGGGGCAGTTGCTCTTTAAGGATTAAGGCCTGCAGTCTGAGCAAGGCTTTTGTATCTCTCATTTACTCAAGTATATTTTGGTAGTTACCTATAGCTCTGTAGCAGGAGGTTCTGCAGACCAAGTTTTTCCTGGTGGTCACATGGTCATGTGAAAACAGTGGCGAAACATGACTATTGGAGATAGGCCCTTAGTTGAGGAAAAAGATCTGACGTCATACATATAGAGAACTTGGATGCCTGTGTATACAGAGCATGACATGAGACCTGTCTTTTGCAGACCTATGTAGGGGAAGCAATTACTTGATGACAGAGTCAAACGGTCCTAAACCACTCCTCGGCTGTGGTTCACAGAAGCAGCACACGTACACAACGGTTGCAAATATCAATAGCAGGAACCACGTTAGAATAAAATATGATTGGGTCGTTTCAAATAAACATTTGCCAGAACAAACAGTCACTCAAATAGTAGCCGAATAAATTCAACCACACAACTACTCACATTGTTTCAAGACCACGGACAGTATACGCTGTCAGAGAGAGAAAAAGTTGCGCTGTATTCGATGTTCTATCTCCAGCATGCAACAATAAAAAAATGCACAACACGAAATGTCATGTACCCAGTACTTCCAATTGCAACGTCATTACCTTAGTTTTAACCACACAATCAGTGATCTAAAGTTGAAGTAATATTTTACACAATGTATTCAAAATGATATGAACGAGATAGCAACAAAAAGCAAGCTGTAGATAAAAACAAAAAGTCCCTTCACCATTATGACTATAATTTAAAAACGTAGTCCTTTGTCCTGTCCTTCTTTATGAAATGGGCAATGGCAGGTTCATATAGCTTGTCTTTTGATTTTAAATCTGAAAGAAGTTATTTTTCGATTGAGGTCAAAGCCAGGGCTGACAGTCAGGCCTGTCCAGTGGTGTTCCTGGAATATGTCTTGAAAATGTTCTTTCTACTGATGCAGTGGACACTGGAATGGTGAAAACTAGACAGGTAAGCAGATACAATTGGTGCATACTATCAATTAGTCTCTTCTGCTGGAGAAAGTGGAGCAGATCAGCCAGGCTCTTACCCTCGAAGTCAGACAGTGAGTATATAACGGTGAGTCCTGTTTTAAGCCGCGGCAAATCAAAATTAGGGCCATAGTTTTCCTCGAGACTTGAGAATGCAACGTTTGGAAAGTTTGGTGTTTCCCTATATATTGATAACTTTTGTGGGTCAAGGAGGGCAAGGAACATTAGCCTTTCATGGTCATTGAACCTGTTTATTAGCTGACTGACAATGTTGTCGATGATCGCACTGTGTAGCTGTTGGTACTGCCCGCGAACGTCTCCTTGTATATGTGTCCTGCGCCCCCGTCGGAACTCCGGTCTCACTCACAGTGTCCTCGTAGATGGAATCGAATTTTCCTTCGGCCTCGAATTGTCCAGCGGCCCCATCGTAACACTGCCACAACTTTGACCGTGCATTCACACTCCTCTAGAAAGCTGATAATTCGGACAGCAACCGGTTCTGCCCGTTTATCCTCAGTTATATCCTCAAATTTGAATAACCTTTCATTCACACCACCATCGGTAGAGTAACGCAACACATAAGACATTTGGGCTACATTGCTGATGTCTGTCGTCTCGTCAACCATGATGGTTACAAAGGGGGTTTACTTAAAATTTTCCTTCGTGACATCAGTCAATACATTTGAGACCGTGTGTATCAGGTCATTTGGGATTTTGTTGGAAGTGCCTGTGAACACGGTAGCCATAGCCAAATGGCAGTTTAACGTGCTGTTATACTCAGCCAAGAAATCCAGTGTTTCCAAGTAGTTTCCCTTATTAGCTGATTCTTTACCCTCATCATGACCTCTGAATGCTAATTATTGCTTGCCTAAAAACACAACCGTATGAATAAGTCGCTTTAGAATCTCCCTGTTGTGCCTGACTTTATCATTGCGAGCAAGTGTCTCATTGCACCGCCGCTCGTTAAGAAGAAACTCAACTCGTTAAATTGTGGCGCAGTGTTATGATGGGGCCGCAGTCATGGCCTCTGGAATAAACGCCGTACAAACCAAGGTGAAAGAAACTTCCAGCAAACTCTGTTCATTCATTGCTATGCGCACTCTCTTAATCTGGTGATGTCACAAGGTGCTGGAAAACTAAAAGAATGCAAGATTTTTTTTCTCTCATCTTGGTGGCCTAGCAGCATTTTTCTCAAGATCTGTGTCCCCCCCCCAAAAATGTAACTCATTGTAGCTCGCAGGTGTGAAGTTGAGTTTTTGTGTCGACGTGCTGACTTTGTCAAACAGTCTAAATCTTTGAAACCAATTGTCCAGGTTGAGCTATTATCAGTGCTGAAGAGTAGGCAATTCCAACAGTAAAGCTTTTTTTGTTGGCTCACAGCCACGGATAGTGCTCATAATTATTAACTTGAAAATGCCTTTCAAAACTCTTTCCACTAAATCAGGCAGTGCAGGAGTTGGTCTCCCGGTCTGTACAAGATTACATTTTTAATTCAAAGTTAGTCTTGAAAAGGGCGATGCTAAAAATGTAGCCACCTAATCGTCCTTGATTACTCTCTCTGCAGTTGCCATCGTTACATACACTCACTGCAAAAAACTAGCCAGCTAGCTAGGTTCAAGTGTGAGAAAACAAGATACGGCTCGCTATTGGCTCTGAATTAGTGACGTATACATCATACAATTGTCCCACCTATTACAAGACAATTTCTGATTGGTTGATTTTACTGTCATTCCAAAATGCTGCTCTAATTGAAGTCGATATAAACGACATTGGCTGGTACTTTCTATTCAAAGCCTGAGGGTCTGGCCAATGAGCATTGAGCGCAGCTAGATTATTTTTTACTAAGGGACTACCAAAGAAAAATTCTGATTGGATATTTTTTCTCTTGGATATTAACCCTTCTTTTTCCAATACAAACTGAAGAAATTCAAAAGGAAGATCATTACAATTAAGACAAATAAATATTAAATAAATTAAAACTAAATGACATTATAATATATAAAAATATATACAGATTTGTATCTATCCTTAGGCACTCTCTGAGGGCATAGAGGGTCCTGACGGTTCCTCACTGTGTGAAAACCCCTGGTCCTAACCACAAGCTGTAGTAGCCACAACTGGGGCCTGTTCAGGAAGGGTTTCGATTAATCTCGCCCGGGCGCCCATGTAGGACTGTTTTACATTGGCTGAAAGTTGATTGCATTCGATTTGGAATGGGGCTGCCTCCCGGGTATGAGCCAGGTGTCCTGTTTAAAGCTCACAGCGAAGTCGGCCCAAAACAAAAGTGACCCAATTAAGAAGGATACTCCTTTCGGCCAGTGATTTGATGGGCCTTTGCCCGCTGCCCCGCAGCTCAGTATAATCGAATCCACCCAAGGATGTTGTTACAGAATGTTCAGATTCATTGGGAAAGGCGGGCTCATTAGCATGGCTCGAACTGAATAAATAGAATAACAAACACATCAAACACATGGTTTCCATGAGTTATACCATTCCAGCGATGAAAATGTGGGTTAAAAAGTAAATAAAAGTATGAGTTTTTTTTCTTCCACAGGCCACAATCACACCATTCTTGAATGTTTCACATCATTGAATACTGCCCTGCATGATCTTGATAACTTCTAAACATGGAGATGTGTTAATTCAGGGATGCATCTGTCTGCTCACAGTATTACTGTGAAATAAACATATTGAGAGCTTGAATCATCATTGAGTAGTTACTTGGTGAAAAACTCTATTATTCATGTTTTGTAGTGACTATGATTATAGCCTTATATTTTACATGGTCAAAGTATGATTTGATCCGATGTTCTACAATACTGACATCTGTGTAGATATTTTTTTCAAAACTAATGTGTGGTACTGTGCTCTATAATCACCAAGTCTAACGGTTGTATATTGAATAACAATGTTTGTAGTGAAACAAGAACATATTACAACTTTATTCACAATTCCAAAATAACAATGAATGACAGCATTGTCAGAATGAAAGTTACAGGTTGTGCCTGTAACCTGCATCCAACCAGGGGGCTAATTTAAGGGAGGGGGGGGGGGGGGTTGTAGGTCTCCTCCAATTTTTTGATTTACTATTATTTTTATTACTGGCCAATCTATCCCCTGTATGAAAAAAAGTAATTTTGTTTTCCATTTTTGTTACATGCACATTATTCATACACAGTATTTTTTATACAAGGTATTACATGTCAGAAATAGTTTGATATACACATTACACCTGAAATGGTACTCAGGCATTTCCGGTATGCATGATATGGTGTTTTCAGTCCTAACTATTACACAGATTATGAGTTTCTAATCCCACCCCTCAGTTACTCTCAGCCCATCCCACCTACCTCCATATCTTGATTTCCATGTACAATATATTTCCAATATATATTTTTATCCCTTCCAACATTAGAAAGAAGAGAAATGGTCATTTCCAATGATAGGCAATTCTTGTTATAGTCAAACCAACGCCGCAGCCTCTTGACAACCCTGAAACATATGGATTCTAAAATGGGTGAAATCCTTATATTTCTTGCCACATTTCCCACAGACGTGGGGTTCGGTGACAGAGTGAAGTTTCACTATGTGGGTTTTAAGGTAGGATGCCAGAGCAAAGGTTTTTTCACAGTGATCACAGGTGAACGGCTTCTCTCCGGTGTGCAAGGCCGCATGGACTTTATATGATTCGTGTTGATAGAAACCCTTGCCACATTCGTCACAGGTATAAGTTGGGTCTTCAGTGTGGGTGCGTTCATGTCTCTTGAGCCCACGTTCACCTTTGAAGCCTTTCCCACAGTGGCTGCACACGAATGGCTTGCTGGTCAGGTGCGAAGCTTGATGAATCTTGAGGTAATAAGACCGGATAAAGGTCATTGGGCATTTGTCACAAGAATAGGGCTTGGAATCCGTGTGCGTCTTCTTATGGTCGTTAAGAGTATACTTGGTTTTGAAACACATCTGACATTGAGGGCACTGGAATGCTCTCTCTTCTGAATGAACACTTGCGTGGATTTTCAAATTTTTATTCTCTGCGAAACACTTCCCACATGTGGGACATTGGAATGGCTTCTCTCCCCTATGGACTGATGCTTGGTGCCGTTTGAGCTCAGAAGGGGTCTTGAAACCTTTCCCACACAATTCACAACGGTGAGCTCCTCCTCCACTGTGAGTTAGCTGGTGATTCTTGAGGTATTTCAACTTAACAAAGGTTTTTGGACATTTGTCACACGCATATGAATCTGAATTTGAATTGTGCAACATTGTGTGTTCCTTGAGACCACTTTTACTTTTAAAACACTTCTGACACACGAGGCATCGAAATGGTTTCTCTGTTGAATGAACGCTTGCGTGAGTGTCCAAATAATGCTTTGTTGCAAAGCACTTCCCACATGTTGGACACTCAAGTGGCTTCTCTCTTCTGTGGACCACTGCTTGGTGTATTCTGAGCTTCCAAGCAGTCGGGAAACATTTCCCGCATAATTCACAACAATAAGGTCTCTCTCCCGTGTGAGTCTGTTGATGCAGTTTTAAATTACTTGAATTCTTAAAAACCTTACCGCAGTCCAGACAGTGGTGCTCTTTCCTGGTGGTGGTAGTCTGTTTTTTCTTTATGTTGGGCCTTGGCTTTATGTTGTGAACATATTTGTCATTCGAGGTTTGTCCAGCTTTAGCATTCTCCTCCCATTGGTCATCAGCGTTTTCTTCACTTCCGTCTGATTCTGCCGCTGTGGGTTGCGCTTCTATTCTCTTCTTCTTCCTCCTGGGTCTGGTGGACACCCCAGAGTCCCCACCTGGAGTTTGGGGGTCTGTACTTGGGGCCTGATTGTCTGTAGGCCTGCTTACTGGATTTTTGTCTGTAGGCGTGCTTGCTGCCTGTTTGTCTGTAGGCCTGCTTGCTGCCTGTTTGTCTGTAGGCCTGCTTGCTGCCTGTTTGTCTGTAGGCCTGCTTGCTGCCTGTTTGTCTGTAGGCCTGCTTGCTGCCTGTTTGTCTGTAATAGCCACCTGTTTGATAGACTCAATGAGTGAGGAGGAAGGTATTTTAGCTAGAGATATAAATGATTGTTCCAACGCTATGGTTTTAGCTCTGATCGTGGTCTCCTTCTTGACATTTGTAGTGTTGTCAGCCTCACCACTGGGAGTTGGCACGTCAACCTGGGGAAAAAAAAGGGTTGCAATTTTTTGAATTATAACTCAGTCGCAGAGCAGCACCCAAGGGTACAACGGCAGTAGCAGTCAGTCCTGGGATTCAAGGATAATAATAGTAAAAGTCTCATTCTCACAGATAACGTCAACCCCATGTAAACATGTAAAATATAACAAACCTGAAAATCCTCTGCAAACTCTGGTGATAATGGTGCTTCTGTCCATTCCTCCTCTTCCTCTGTCCCTGGGGTTCTTTCCACTGTATTTTCAGGTACTTCCTTACTAACAGTCATCTCCAATAGCTTCATTTTCAGAGATTTAATCTCACTTTGACTCTGGCATATCTCTGAACGCAGTGCTTCAGTGCCTTTAGAGATCAACTGGTTGATTTTGGTGAGAGTCTGTTTCACAAACTGTTTCATCACACATGTCAACTGGACCTAGAATCAGAGAACAGATATACACTTATTTTTCATTCCACAACAACCTTTTTTCAAGCTGTTGATGTTTGTCATCATGGAGCAGGGTTGCCATGTCATCGGTTCTCTTGCCAAATTAGCCTATTTGAAAATCGTGTTGCGGGTTTTGCGTTTTTGGGCTACTTTATATACTGTATATAAGCTTCCTTTTCAGAGATTTAATCCCACTTTGACTCTGGCATATCTCTGAAAGCAGTGCTTCAGTGCCTTTAGAGATCAACTGGTTGATTTTGGTGAGAGTCTGTTTGCTGCCTGTTTGTTGTCTGTAGGCCTGCTTGCTGCCTGTTTGTGATTGTGTAATATATATATATAAAAAAAACATAGTGGGGAAAACAAGTATTTGATAACCTGCAAAATCGGCAGTTTTTCCTACTTACAAAGCAAGTAGAGGTCTGTAATTTTTATCATAGGTACACTTCAACTGTGAGAGACGGAATCTAAAACAAAAATCCAGAAAATCACATTGTATGATTTTTAAGTAATGAATTTGCATTTTATTTCATGACATAAGTATTTGATCACCTACCAACCAGTAAGAATTCCAGCTCTCACAGACCTGTTAGTTTTTCTTTAAGAAGCCCTCCTGTTCTCCACTCATTACCTCTAGCAGTTTGTGGTCTTGACATCTGGCACATAATGGCACAATTGCCAGAAAATAGCCAAACGAATTGTGATTCTTGCGCAGAGACTTCGAGATCCTCTGTCCAACTTTCATCACTCAAACTCTACTGTTGGATTTATCTATAGTTATGCACATGTGCAAAGGCGATTTATTTACAATTATAAACTGAGTGGTTTGACACCTGAATGCTGATTGGCTGACAGCCGTGGTATGTCAGACATTTATTTTTACTGGTCTAATTATGTTGGTAACCAGTTTATAATAGCAATAAGGCACTGCGTTGCGTCGTGCATAAGAACTGCCCTTAGTGGTGGTATATTGACCATATACCAAACCCCCTTTGGCCTTAATGCTTAATAATTTCAGTCAAATCAACATCCATTGATGTAAAATGATCTGGCAAATTTGCAGTCTATCACAGTGCAATCCGTTTTGTCACCAAAGCCCCATATACTACCCACCATTGCGATCTGTACGCTCTCGTTGGCTGGCCCTCGCTTCATACTCGTCGCCAAACCCACTGGCTCCATGTCATCTACAAGACCCTGCTAGGTAAAGTCCCCCCTTATCTCAGTTCGCTGGTCACCATAGCATCTCCCACCTGTAGCACACGCTCCAGCAGGTATATCTCTCTAGTCACCCCCAAAACCGATTCTTTTTTTGGCCGCCTCTCCTTCCAGTTCTCTGCTGCCAATGACTGGAACGAACTACAAAAATCTCTGAAACTGGAAACACTTATCTCCCTCACTAGCTTTAAGCACCAACTGTCAGAGCAGCTCACAGATTACTGCACCTGTACATAGCCCACCTATAATTTAGCCCAAACAACTACCTCTTTCCCTACTGTATTTAATTTATTTATTTTGCTCCTTTGCACCCCATTATTTTTATTTCTACTTTGCACATTCTTCCATTGCAAATCTACCATTCCAGTGTTTTACTTGCTATATTGTATTTACTTTGCCACCATGGCCTTTTTTTGCCTTTACCTCCCTTATCTCACCTCATTTGCTCACATCGTATATAGACTTGTTTATACTGTACTATTGACTGTATGTTTGTTTTACTCCATGTGTAACTCTGTGTCGTTGTATGTGTCGAACTGCTTTGCTTTATCTTGGCCAGGTCGCAATTGTAAATGAGAACTTGTTCTCAACTTGCCTACCTGGTTAAATAAAGGTGAAATAAAAAAATAAAAAATAAGGTTGAATTATGTTTTTTTTCTTGCACATATTCAGATTCCTTTATTACATCACGTTAACTCGCTATAACGTTTTTTTTTTGTCTTACTTCGATATTTAAATGATAATGCCAGAGAAGCCGGTGTTTGGAGGATATATTGGCACGGGTGTTGTTTCGTCTCGGGCCGGCAAACCGTGCCAATATATCCACCCAAAAACACCAGCTTCGAGGGTATTATCACTTTTTTATATACATGGATGGTTGTTAAGGCATTCATTTTAAAGTCATAGATTTAGCCAGTGGTAACTTGTGGAATAGACACTGGCTGGAATGCAGTTTTAACCAATCAGCATTCAGGATTAGACCCACCCGTTGTATAATCATTCTTAATTCACTCGATAATGTTATTCAATTAAAATAATTTTTATTTCCTGGGAGGGGACTTCATGTGTGGTGAAGAATGGTACATACAAGACACATAACATAACACAAAAACATGTAGGCTACAGTACAATACAACAACAAAAAAAACGTATATTAAGGAATTTGATGGATGTTGGCACAAAACTAGAAGCTGCTCTCAGATTTTTTTTTAATGGAGAAACTGTTTATTGGTTCAAATGTGGCAGCTCTCTTGGCTGCCAGAAAAAAAGACATTGGGCTAGTTTTCCCGGCATGTGGGCGGGTTTTGAGAAATATTAGCACAACCTGGCAACTCTACCCTGGATGCAGTTTCCTTTAGACGGGCCAGCAGCAAAGTAAAAATGGGCTTTATCGTAAAAATGTATGAAAATACAGCATTAGGGTTAGCAGTGTGGTTAGTGTTATGTTTAAAATCAGATTTGATGACATTGTGGCTGTGCCAGCTAGTGACCACTCTGCAGAGCTGCCTCCAGTATTTTATTTATTTATTTAACCTTTATTTAAACTACAGTACATGAGTCTTCTCAATAAATGCCAACCTGCACTATCAATAGCAAACTAATTAGCACATACGTTAACAGTTTGAACTTGTAGAAGCAAAGTTAGCCACTTACTTTAACCTCCGACTTGGATTCTCTTTCAAATTCCCCCGTCTCCCCTGCATCAATGTCTGTCCTGTCTTGTGTGGAAAAGACTAAGACCGCCATACATTTCTCAATTTCATCCTCCAACGACGTCATTAATTCATCCATAACAAAGACCAACTCATTATGGTAAGGATCAGGCTGCCACATCTTGTATTTGATAGTTAATTAGCTATCAACCGCTAACGTTAAAATGTTAAGCACAACAACCACAGACCGTTTGACGCCAACGGATGTATTCTTCTACGAGAAGCTTGACATTGCTGTATATTATATTGAAAGGCGCGTTACTGCCACCTGCTGTACTGGATGTTAACACGTAGTCCCTCCTCCAACAGCCTCGTGCGCCCTCTAATGGTCGGTCTTGTAGCACGTTCTCTGCAACTTCGCATCGAAACAACGAAGGAAATAATGCAGTCTTTCGCTGTAAAGGTGTTTTCTTCATAGCACACATTCGGGGAAAATTATTTCCATAAAATAATGTGATATCTCAATGCACCGCAACGAATAATGTCCCATTCGGTGAGCAAGGCATCTATTCCTGTCGAGTCATCATAATGACTTGGATTTGCAATATCCAGCTGACTCACACACTGCAATCATTGATTGCTCTCTATTTTAATGTCTACGTATTAAGGAACAGTATCATTGAAGCATAATGTATGCCTTATATAGCGATGCCTGTCTTGATGCTGAATGAACCAGACACTGGTTCCACGCGTTTCCCTTTCTAAGAGGTAAGTATATACCGCCACCTGTTGTGCACTACTAGATAGTGCAATGACCTTGCTAAAGGGTCTGTAGACGGTGCTTTCCTGATGAAGTCACATGGTCATGTGAAAACTCCTGGTCCTAACCACAAGCTACAGGGGCCACAACTGGGGCCTGTTCAGAGAGATGTTGTTACAGAAAGTTACATTCAGAAACATGTTGTGTAGAACAGATATGATTGGTTGTTAGAATAAGGAATCATGTCAGCTTTATTCATTCTATAGGCAACTGTCAGAATGTTTCACATCATTGACTACAGCCCTGCATGATCTCGATGACTTCTAAACACGGAGATGTGTTACTTCAGGGAGGGTGTCAAGTCTGCTTACAGTATTACTGTGAAATAAACCTATTGGGGGCTTGAGTCATCATTGAGTAGTTACTGGGTGAAAGTCTCTTATTCATGTTTTGTAGTGGCTATCATTATAGCCTTATATTTTACATGTTCAACATATGATTTTTTTTCAGATGTTCATCTATTCAACAATACTAATAATCTGTCTAAACAAATTACTTAAAAACAAATGTGTAGTACTGCGCTCTATCATAGCCAAGTCTAAAGGTTGTATATTGATTAACAAGGAAACATGCATGTTTGTAGTGAAACAAGAACATTACAACTTTAATCACAATTCCAAAATAACAATGAATGACAAAGCATTGTCAGAATGAAAGTTTAACCTGCATCCAACCAGAGGTGCAATTTAAGAGTTATAGATCCCCTGGTATGGTTGTATTACTGGCCAAGTCTGTAGACATAAAAAAAACAATCTATTCAAAACAAATGTTATTGGTACTGTGCAAGGAAACATGCATGTTTGTAGTGAAAACATAACATATTACACCTTATAACAACACTAAGTCGTCAAACCAACGCTGCAGCCTCCTCTTGACAACCCTGAAACATATGGATTCTGAAATGGGTGAAATCCTTATATTTCCTGCCACATTTCCCACAGACGTGGGGTTTGGTGACAGAGTGATGATTTGCGATGTGGGTTTTAAGGTAGGACGCCAGAGCAAAGGTTTTACTGCAGTAATCACAGGTGAACGGCTTCTCTCCGGTGTGCAAGGCCGCATGGACTTGAAACGATTCGTGTTGATAGAAACCCTTGCCACATTCGTCACAGGTATAAGTTGGGTCTTCGGTGTGGGTGCGTTCGTGTCCCTTGAGCCCACGTTCACCTTTGAAGCCTTTCCCACAGTGGCTGCACACAAATGGCTTGCTGGTCAGGTGCGAGATCTCATGCCTTCTGAGGTAATGTGACCGGATAAAGGTCATTGGGCATTTGTCGCAAGAATACGGCTTGGAATCCGTGTGCGTCTTCTTATGGGCATTAAGAGTATACTTGGTTTTGAAACACATCTGACATTGAGGGCACTGGAATGCTCTCTCCCCTGAATGAACACTTGTGTGAATTTTCAAATTTGTCTTTGTTGCGAAGCATTTCCCACATGTGGGACATTGGAATGGCTTCTCTCCCCTATGGACTGATGCTTGGTGTTGTTTGAGCTGAGAAGGAGTCTTGAAACCTTTCCCACACAATTCACAACGGTGAGATCCTCCTCCACTGTGAGTTAGCTGGTGATTCTTGAGGTATTTCAACTTAACAAAGGTTTTTGGACATTTGTCACACGCATATGAATCTGAATTTGAATTGTGCATCGTTGTGTGTTCCTTGAAGCCCTTTTTACTTTTAAAACACTTCTGACACACGAGGCATCGGAACGGTTTCTCTGTTGAATGAACGCTTGCGTGAGTGTCCAAATAACTCTTTGTTGCAAAGCACTTCCCACATGTTGGACACTCAAGTGGCTTCTCTCTTCTGTGGACCACTGCTTGGTGTATTCTGAGCTTCCAAGCAGTCGGGAAACATTTCCCGCACAATTCACAACAATAAGGTCTCTCTCCTGTGTGAGTCTGTTGATGCAGTTTTAAATTACTTGAATTCTTAAAAACCTTACCGCAGTCCAGACAGTGGTGCTCTTTCCTGGTGGTGGTAGTCTGGTTTTTCTTTATGTTGGGCCTTGGCTTTATGTTGTGAACATATTCGTCATTCGAGGTTTGACCAGCTTTAGCATTCTCCTCCTCCCATTGGTCATCAGCGTTTTCCTCACTTCCGTCTGATTTTGCCGCTGTGGGTTGCGCTTCTATTCTCTTCTTCTTCCTCCTGGGTCTGGTGGACACCACAGAGTCCCCACCTGGAGTTTGGGGGTCTGTACATGGGGCCTGATCGTCTGTAGGCCTGCTCGCTGACTGTTTGTCTGTAGGCCTGCTTGCTGCCTGTTTGTCTATAATAGCCACCTGTTTGATAGACTCAATGAGTGAGGAGGAAGGTATTTTAGCTAGAGATATAAATGACTGTTCCAACGCTATGGTTTTAGCTCTGATCGTGGTCTCCTTCTTGACATTTGTAGTGTTGTCAGCCTCACCACTGGGAGTTGGCACGTCAACCTGGGGGGAAAAAAGCATTGCAATTTTTTTGAATTGTAACTCAGTAGCAGAGCAGCGCCCAAGGGTACAACGGCAGTACCAGGATTTATTTAACAAGGCAAGTCAGTTAAAAAAAAAATATTATTTTCAATGACAATTGAACTGGTTAACTGCCTTGTTCAGGGGCAGAACAAACGATTTTTACCTTTACCTTGTCAGCTCAGGGATTTGATCTTGCAACCTTCTGGTTACTAGTCCAATGCTCTAACCACTAGGCTCCCTGCCACCCAGGATAACAATAGTAAAAGTCTCATTCTCACAGATAACGTCAACACCACAATTCTTGTAAACATGTAAAATATAACAAACCTGAAAATCCCCTGCAAACTCTGGTGATAATGATGCTTCTGTCCATTCTTCCTCTGTCCCTGGGGTTCTTTCCACTGTATTTTCAGGTACTTCCTTACTAACAGTCATCTCCAATAGCTTCATTTTCAGAGATTTCATCTCACTTTGACTCTGGCATATCTCTGAACGCAGTGCTTCAGTGCCTTTAGAGATCAACTGGTTGATTTTGGCGAGAGTCTGTTTCACGAACTTTTTCATCACACATGTCAACTCGACCTACAATAAGAGAACAGGATACTTATTTGTCATTCAACAACAAGCTGGTTATATAAAACAAATGATTAACACGGAAGATAACATTTCGTATTTGTAGAAGTAAAGTCGGCCACTTACTTTTAGCAACTTGGATTCTCTTTCAATTTCCCCTGTCTCTCCTGCATCAATGTCTGTGCTGTATTGTGTTGAGGAGACCGACAACGCCAAACATGTGCAAATTTCCTCCTCCAACGACATGATTAATTCATCCATAATAGAGACCAACTCATTGTGGAAAGGATCGGGCTGCCACATCTTGAATTTGGTAGTTAATTATGAACCGCTATGTTAAATTTTTAACAAAAAAACGGATGAAATTGAACACACAGATATGTCAACGACAGTACAGTAGATATATCCTCTGCCAGCTTGACATGACAGAGAAAGGTGCGTTACTGCCACCTGCTGTACTGGATGTCAAAACTTAGTCCCTCCTCCAACAGCCTCATGCGCCCTCTAGTGGTCCATCTTTATTTTTTGTAATTTAGCAGACGCCATTAACCAGAGCGATTTACAGCAGCAATTAGGGTTAAGTGCCTTGCTCAAGGATACTTAAAATAAAAACAATTATAAAAAATGATATTTTTTTCACCTAGTCAGCTCATGGATTTGAACCAGCAACCTTTTGGTTACTGGCCAAACGCTCTTAACTGCTAGGCCACCATCTTGTAACATGAGCCCTGCAAATTTTCCATCAAAACATTGAAGAAAATAGAGTAGTGGAGGCGTCATATAACACCTATCGGTCCAACAGGGAAATGGTTCCAATCATTTTTAAACCATTCATTTTTCCCATAGAGAATTTTAGAAACACTTAAAATAAGGGATGTGTTTCGTGTAGGCTTATGTTTTGGTAACCATGTAATCTCTCTCGGACAAGGTGACTTTTATTAATATATTCTGTTCTATTTACTCTGGATTCTAAAATGTTAATTAGTATTGAAGTTGACATCATCCCTGCAAGTTCATGCACATCTTCTCCAGCTGACACCTTTGCTAACAGGTATTGTGTCAATTGAAAACTTTCACAAGACAGTTCACAGAATTGTCAATTTAATGAAATGTAGCCAATTTATTTATTACTACATGTAGCTAACATTAGATAGCTAATGCAGAGATGCTTACCTTTGCCTCGTTTTGTCAGTCTCGTTCAGGTCATCATGGCTTTTGTAGCCACATTAGCAGCTAATTAGCATTTAATTTTTGAGGGTAAATACAAAAGTCACCATGTCCTAGAGAGATTTACATGGTTATCAAAACGTCACACCAGGGTAAGCCTACACGAAACACAGCCCTTAATTTGAAGTGTTTCTAAAATCCCCTATTAGAATAATGATTGGATCTATTTCCTTGTTTGACCGCTATGTTTTATAGGTAATATGATTCATACTGTGGTACTATATAATGGAGTCTTTCACTGTAAAAATATTTTCTTCATAAGCACAATTTTGGGCAAAATTGTTTCCATTAAATAATGTGATATTTCAATACACAGCAACTGATAATGTCCCATTCAGTGACCAAGGCATCTACCCCTGTCGAGTCATCATAATGACTTGGATTTGCAATATCCAGCTGACTCACACACTGCAATCATTGATTGCTCTCTATTTTAATATTTATGCATTATTAATGAACAGTGTCATTGTAACATAATGCATGCCTTATATAGTGCTACCTGTCTGGATGCTGAATGAACCAGAAACTAACTGTAAGTTATCTGTGTTTGAAATTCCCAGTGGTGTAATGTACAGATCCGCCCCTTTCTTTCCAATTTTCGCTTATGTAAAAATTATTTAAAGTACTTTAAAGTATTTTGGAGGGGTATCTGTACTTTACTTTACTATTTATATTTTTTGACAATTATTACTTTTACTTCACTACATTCCGAAAGAAAATTATGTACTTTTTATTCCATACATTTTCCCTGACACCCAAAAGTACTCGTTACATTTTGAATTCTTAGCAGGACAGAAAATGGGCCAATTCGCTTATCAAGAGAACATTCCTGGTCATCTCTACTGCCACTGTTCTGGCGGACTCACTAACACAAATGCTTTGTTTTTAAATTCTGTCTGAGTGTTAGAGTGAGACCCTGGCTATCCGCAAATAAAAATAAATAAAATAAAATTGTGCCTTCTGGTTTAATATAAGGATTTTTTTTTTTTTTATTGTAAAAACTTTTGATACTTAAGTATATTTTAGCAACTACATTTAATTTGGATACTTAAGTATATTTAAAACAAAATACTTTTAGACCTTTACTCAAGTAGTATTTTACTGGGTGACTTTCACTTTTACTTGAGTCATTTTCTATTAAGGTATCTTTACTTTTACTCAAGTATGTTAAATTTTTTGTACTTTTTTCACCCATGGAAATTCCTAGTTTCAAAGCGTTTATATTAAGTTGTGGTATATGGTAGACGTATGCATATAAATCAAGGCCCATTCTCGGAAATCAGTGACAATTGTTCTGTTGATTGATTGGATTGATTCTGGAGAGAAAGCGCGCTACCACACTTGCATATAGCAATTTTGCTCGCTTGACCTTATGCAGTTCACCTTTAAAAAAGTGGGCGTGTATTTCGAATTGCTTGCAAAAGAAAAACGGAGCTTTATATTGTCGCAAACCCGTGTGTCGCGAAGCAAGCCGCCCGTGTGAAGATGGCGGCTGAGCTGCACCCGTGTAGCGGAAAGCTAATCGGACTGTCGAATTCGAACCGAACCGCTCAGCGGAACCAACCAGTCCAGGAGTTTAACCACGGGTTGGTTCTAAGCAGAGAGCCGCTGAAAGACCGTGATGTATTCACCGTCCGTATTGACAAGAAGGTAAATAGAACTGTCACTTTCGGAAGGGGGAGAGTGCAGCTAACGCGTTAGTGCCAGTGGGGACGGGGTCTCTTGTCCGCAGTGGTGCTTGGGCGTGCGCTGTATGACAATCAAGCAGTACGGGATTTACAGCTATAATTTTAGTTAAATCCTGTCCAAAATGCACTAACATGTTTTTTTTAATGTTCTATTGACAACTGAAAGTGTTTACCATAATTAGCGAGTTAGCATGGGGTGGAGTTTGTGTGGTCCCGTTAATGTTTTTGAAGGTGGCTAGCTACGTTATGCTTGTTAGCCATCTAAACTAGCTATCTTTGCTACCGATTGCCAGTCTAGCTCTACAGTAGTTATCTGAGTTATAGCTAACGTTAGCCGTACTAGCGAGCTTTTTTTTGTGTGTTGATCGAACCAGTAGGTGCATCGCTGTCAACACGATAGGTTAACGTTAGCTAGTAGCAAGCCGTTGAAAACTAGCTAACTAGTTAGTTAGACTAGTTAAGTCAATTGCCTATTATTACCACGACCAACATTGAGCCAGGTAGGTTCAGTTGAATAGAAAACTTAGCTCGTTTAACGTTAGTCATGAGTTTGCTTGGTTGACATGCAAGGTATAGCTAACGTTAGCTAGGTAGGTCATTTTTGACAGCATCACTCCAACTAGCTAAGCTAGCCACAGTCACTTGGTTGACAGCATCATTCCAGTTGGTGACATGTCCAGCTAGTACTAGCTAGTAGTCAGAGGACGTCTACCTAATAACATCTAGACGAGAGAAGCATACTGGTTGATTCAAGTTAACCTGTCTGCCAGGTAGCCCCTATGTCACTACTGTGGTCTTGACAATGGATGCATACAGTAGAACCCCATTTAATATGTTCTTGGTGGTTTTGTTAAGCAAAAGACGGTGGGTAAAGGGCAAAGCAGATCTCAGTATTATCCTAGTTGGTGCACCACAGCTCTTTGGTCAGATAATTTACAAATGTTGACAAAAACAACTGAACGGTCTGTGTCAGTGGCTAGGGGAAAACCTCTCCCTATTCTGCACAGGCTTATTCCTGAAAAACATAGCTGTAGTTTCTATGTGATGCACATTGTTTTGAGCCCTAATCTATCATCATGTAGTCTTAGGCTAAGGGTTAGTTACTGTTATAGGTCTACCTGCCTGTGCAGCATTTAGATTCCTTATCTCCATGCCGACCGCAGCAACTAGTTTGCCTGTTATCCAATTATAATGTCAGATAGCCGGCCTGTTGCCATGATTACTGGTCTGCTGGCCTGATGGTTTGTCAACAACATAGCAGCAGTCATTGTCCCTCTCAAACCTGTGTGGGTTGTTGGCAGAGGGCAATAGTACTGTTTCCTCCAATGCCTTGGTGTCAACTGGGGTGGCACACAGCTCAGTGAACACAGAGGGCAACCGAACATATGTTCCGTATCTTTAATCAGCGAGAAAGAATCCGTCAAATAAAAAAAGACGCTTACTGTAGCAGTTTTGCACAGAAAGATCCATACAGCTATGGAGCCTCCATCCGACGAAACTACACTCCTGCCACACTTCCTAAGTGACGCTTACGTTCAGAGCCAGATGGCTATTTAGTGCAGGTGGTTGCCTCTTGTTTTTCGTAAAGAAGCATTTTAACATGGAGATATGGCCGTGTGAGGACACTAACCCTATCAAGGTGTGTATCACTATCAATTTAACCTTTTTGTTCTTTCGCTGATATGAAAGATACGATCCTAATGCTTCCAATACCTTACCACAAGGTAATGTTCAGATTGAGTGTCGGGGCTCTTAACAAAACACCCCCGTGCAGAATACATTTTTAATCAAATCAAATGTATTTATATAGCCTTTCGTACATCAGCTGATATCTCAAAGTGCTGTACAGAATCCCAGCCTAAAACCCCAAACAGCATGCAATGCAGGTGTAGAAGCACGGTGGCTCGGAAAAACTCCCTAGAAAGGCCAAAACCTAGGAAGAAACCTAGAGGTACCAGGCTATGAGGGGTGGCCAGTGCTCTTCTGGCTGTGCCGGGTGGAGATTATAACAGAACATGGCCTAGATGTTCAAATGTTCATAAATGACCAGCATGGTCAAATAATAATAATCACAGTAGTTGTCGAGGGTGCAGCAAGTCAGCCCCTCACGAGTAAAGTTGGCTTTTCATAGCCATATCTCTACCGCGCCTGCTGTCTCTAGAGAGTTGAAAACAGCATGTCTGGGACAGGTAGCACGTCCGGTGAACAGGTCAGGATTCCATAGCCGCAGGCAGAGCAGTTGAAACTGGAGCAGCAGCACGGCCAGGTGGACTGGGGACAGCAAGGAGTCATCATGCCAGGTAGTCCTGAGGCATGGTCCTAGGACTCAGGTTCTCCGAGAGAGAGAATTAGAGAGGGCATACTTAAATTCACACAGGACACAGGATAAGACAGGAGAAGTACTCCAGATATAACAAACTGACCCTAGCCCCCCCAACACATAAACTACTGCAGCATAAATACTGGAGGCTGAGACAGGAGGGGTTGGGAGACACTTGTCCCCATCCGATGATACCCCCGGACAGGACCAAACAGGAAGGATATAACCCCACCCACTTTGCCAAAGCACAGCCCCCACACCACTAGAGGGATATCTTCAACCACCAACTTAGGACCAACCAACGAGTATAGCCCACAAAGATCTCCACCACGGCACAACCCAAGGGGGCGCGCAAACTCAGACAGGGAGATCACATCAGTGACTCAACCCACCAAGTCACGCACCCCTCCTAGGGACGGCATGAAAGAGCACCAGTAAGCCAGTGACTCAGCCCCTGTAATGGGGTTAGAGGCAGAGAATCCCAGTGGAAAGAGGGGAACCGGACAGGCAGAGACAGCAAGGGCGGTTCGTTGCTCCAGAGCCTTTCCGCTCACCTTCACACTCCTGGGTCAGACTACACTCAATCATATGACCCACTGAAGAGATGAGTCTTCAATAAAGACTTAAAGGTTGAGACCGAGTTTGCGTCTCTGACATGGGTAGGCAGACCATTCCATAAAAATGGAGCTCTATAGGAGAAAGCCCTGCCTCCAGCTGTTTGCTTAGAAATTCTAGGGATAGTTAGGAGGCCTGCATCTTGTGACCGTAGCGTAAGTGTAGGTATGTACGGCAGGACCAAATCAGAGAGATTGGTAGGACCAAGCCCATGTAATTCTTTGTAGGTTAGCAGTAAAAGCTTGAAATCAACCCTTGCCTTGACAGGAAGCAAATGTAGGGAGGCTAGCATTGGAGTAATATGATCAAATTTCTTGGTTCTAGTCAGGATTCTAGCAGCCGTATTTAGCTCTAACTGAAGTTTTATTTAGTGCTTTATCCGGGTGGCCTGAAAGTAGAGTATTGCAGTAGTCTAACCTAGAAGTAACAAAAGCATGGATTCATTTTTCTGCATCATTTTTGGACAAAGTTTCTGAATTTTGCAATGTTACGTAGATGGGAAAAAAAGCTGTCCTTGAAACAGTCTTGATATGTTCGTCAAAAGAGAGATCAGGGTCCAGAGTAACGCAGAGGTCCTTCACAGTTTTATTTGAGACGACTGTACAACCATCAAGATTAATTGTCAAATTCAACAGAAGATCTCTTTTTTTCTTGGGACCTAGAACAAGCATCTCTGTTTTGGCTGAGTTTAAAAGTAGAAAGTTTGCAGCCATCCACTTCCTTATTTCTGAAACACAGATCTCTAGCGAGGGCATTTTTGGGGTTTCACCATGTTTCATTGAAATGTACATAGCAGTGAAAGTTAGCAGTGCATAGCAGTGAAAGTTAACATTATGTTTTCGAATGACATCCCCAAGAGGTAAAATTAAATAGTGAAAACAATAGTGGTCCTAAAACGGAACCTTGAGGAACACCGAAATTTACAGTTGATTTGTCAGAGGACAAACCATTCAAAGAGACAAACTGATATCTTTCCGACAGATAAGATCTAAACCAGGCCAGAACTTGTCCGTGTAGACCAATTTGGGTTTCCAATCTCTCCAAAAGAATGTGGTGATCGATTAGTATCAAAAGCAGCACTAAGGTCTAGGAGCACGAGGACAGATGCAGAGCCTCGGTCTGACGCCATTAAAAGGTCATTTACCACCTTCACAAGTGCAGTCTGTGCTATGATGGGGTCTAAAACCAGACTGAAGCAATTTGTGTACCTTGTTTGTCTTCAGGAAGGCAGTGAGTTGCTGTGCAACCGCCTTTTCAAAAGATTTTGAGAGGAATGGAAGATTCGATATAGGCCGATAGTTTTTTATTTTATTTTCTGGGTCAAGGTTTGGCTTTTTCAAGAGAGGCTTTATTACTGCCACTTTTAGTGAGTTTGGTACACATCCGGTGGATAGAGAGCCGGAAGTAGCTCTTTCAGTAGTTTAGTTGGAATGGGGTCCAGTATGCAGCTTGAAGGTTTAGAGGCCATGATTATTTTCATCATTGTGTCAAGAGATATAGTACTAAAACACTTGAGTGTCTCTCTTGATCCTAGGTCCTGGCAGAGATGTGCAGACTCAGGACAACTGAGCTTTGAAGGAATACGCAGATTTAAAGAGGAGTCCGTGATTTTGCTTTCTAACAATCATGATCTTTTCCTCAAAGAAGTTCATGAATTTATCACTGCTGAAGTGAAAGCCATCCTCTCTTGGGGAATGCTGCTTTTTAGTTAGCTTTGCGACAGTATCAAAAATAAATTTAGGATTGTTCTTATTTCCCTCAATTGAGTTGGAGAAATAGGATGATCGAGCAGCAGTGAGGGCTCTTCGATATTGCACAGTACTGTCTTTCCAAGCTAGTCGGAAGACTTCAAGTTTGGTGTGGCGCCATTTCCGTTCCAATTTCCTGGAAGCTTGCTTCAGAGCTCGGGTATTTTCTGTATACCAGGGAGCTAGTTTCTTATGAGAAATGTTTTTAGGGGTGCAACTGCATCTAGGGTATTGCACAAGGTTAAATTGAGTTCCTCAGTTAGGTGGTTAACTGATTTTTGTCCTCTGATGTCCTTGGGTAGGCAGAGGGGGTCTGGAAGGGCATCAAGGAATCTTTGTGTTGTCTGTTAATTTATAGCACAACTTTTGATGCTCCTTGGTTGGGGTCTGAGCAGATTATTTGTTGCAATTGCAATAAAATGGTGGTCCGTTAGTCCAGGATTATGAGGAAAAACATTAAGATCCACAACATTTATTCCATTTAATCCAATGACTGTTATGTGTAATGGAACAGATCACTAGCTAGCTACATTGATACCGAACTCGCACATGAAAAGCATAGCTAACTAGACAGATAGCATTAACCGATTAGGCCTTACCCGATATGTCTTCACTGACTATAGTTTCATGGGTAGTATCATCACATGTATCGAAGCTATAATGGATCCATATCTGTAATTGCATGAGGGATATCAATATCTGTATTAGTGCAACAAACATGGCATTGTTGCTACAGTAATGCTTGTAGAGAATTCACATTGATTGAGCTTGCTCTTGTGTTTTGTCCAAATGCACGAAAACCAAGCTGGTAGATTCATATATGCAATGCATTTTCACGCTTCATATCCAAATCATCTACAGTACCAGTCAAAAGTTTGGACACACCTACTCATTCAAGGGTTTTTCTTTATTTTTACTATTTTCTACATTGTAGAATAATAGTGAAGACATCAACTATGAAATAACACACAGGGAATCATGTAGGAGCCAAAAAAGTGTTAAACAAATCTAAATATATTTGAGATTCTTCAAAGTAGCCACTCTTTGCCTTGATGACTGCTTTGCACACTCTTGGCATTCTCTCAACCAGCTTCACCTTGAATGCCGTTCCAACAGTCTTGAAGGAGTTCCCATATATGCTGAGCACTTGTTGGCTGCTTTTCCTTCACTGCGGTCAGACTCATCCCAAACCATCTCAATTGGGTTGAGGTTGGGTGATTGTGGAGGCCAGGTCATCTGATGCAGCACTCCATCACTCTCCTCCTTAGTCAAATAGCCTGGAGGTGTGTTGTCCTGTTGAAAAACAAATTATAGTCCCACTAAGCGCAAACCAGTGCTGTAATTTCTAACAATTTCACAACAATACACACATTTAAATAATGGAATTAAGAATGTATAAATATATATGGACGAGCAATGTCAGAGCAGCATAGACTAAGACACAGTAGAATAGAATCACACCACCTCCTCCATGCTTCACGGTGGGAACCACATATGCGGAGATCATCCGTTCACCTACTCTGCGTCTCAAAGACACGGTGGTTGCAACCAAAAATCTCAAAATTTAGACCAAAGGACAGATTTCCACCGGTCTAATGTCCATTGCTTGTGTTTCTTGGCCCAAGCAGTCTTTTCTTCTTATTGGTGTTTAGTAGTGGTTTCTTTGCAGTAATTTGACCATGAAGGCCTGATTCACGTAGTCGCCTCTGAACAGTTGAGGTTGAGATGTCTGTTACTTGAACTCTGAAGCATTTATTTGGGCTGGTAACTCTAATGAATTTATCTTTTGCAGCAGAGGTGACTCTGGGTCTTCCTTTCCTGTGGTGGTCCTCATGAGAGCCAGTTTCATCATAGCGCTTGATGGTTTTTGCTACTGCACTTGAAGAAACATTCAAAGTTCTTGAAATGTTCCGTATTGACTGACCTTCATGTCTTAAAGTAATGATGGACTGTCATTTCTCTTTGCTTATTTGAGCTGTTCTTGCCATATGTACTTTTACCAAATAGAGTTATCTTCTGTATACCACCTCTACCTTGTCACAACACAACTGATTGGCTCAAACACATTAAGAAGGAAATAAATTCCACAAACCTTGAACAAGGAACACCTGTTAATTGAAATGCGTTCCAGTTGACTACCTCATGAAGCTGGTTGAGATAATGCCAGGAGTGTGCAAAGCTGTCAAGGCAAAGGGTGGCTACTTTGAAGAATCTCATATTTGGATTTGTTTAACACTTTTGAGGGGGGGGTTACAACGTGCTTCCACATGTTATTTCATGGGTTAGTCTTGTTAGTCTTCACTATTATTCTAAAATGTAGAAAATAATGAAAAACCATTGAATGAGTAGGTGTCCAAACTTTTGACTGGTACCTTTTTTATAAGTAACATCATTGTGCAACTCAATCAACTTTTAAATTCTTTAGGATGATTTAGATGTGAAAATGCCAATGTAGGTACCATTAACTTGCACTGGATATCTGACACAAATGCTAAAAAGTTAGCATTTGAAACAGTGGTTAGGTAAACAATCAAAGCATGGGTTGCTGTCATACCTGGTCCATGGACAGCTTACAGGGTAAGAAAACCACAAATTAAGTTGGGTGAACTATCCCTTTAATTAACCATTTTGGGGGGTCCTTTAAAAAAATGATCACCTAATCGTAGGAACCGCACCATCTAGTGGTTAGAACTTGGTAATATCAGGATGTAGGATGGGACATAAACCCAGCTAGTTTCACTGAACAGGAAAACATTTTTCAAATTCACTGAGAATTCATTAAATAGGATGAAGAAACAATACTCTGAGCTGCAGCTCCGTACTGTTCAAACGGAACTGATGCTATATACTCGGTGGTGTGGGGGGTCCGTGGGTGGCTTTTGACTTTCTTTTGTGTTCCTCATGTTAGAAAAAAGTTTGTTAAAATCGGATGTTAGATACTATATTGAATGTTATATGAATTCTATACATTTAAAATGTCCAATTTGGGTGCAATCAATTAGTTTAATCAATGAGTTTATTTTCTCAGCTCAAATTTATATTCAACAATCATTTAGCAGGAATGCTAATATCTGTTTGTTCTGAAATTGTTGGTTACAATCTGAGATGGTGAATGTCAACCCTCTTTGTTGTGTTTTGAGGTGGAACGACCCATCAGTTTGCTCTGGGTGGAATATTATGGTGTTGGTAATGTTGACGGTAGAGTAAATGCGGGACAGTAGTTTGGTAAACACTAGTATGTGCCTGCCTAACTCTCCACCGATTGCTGTCTTTGTAGTGTGTCTGTCAGAGATGAGGAGCTGCAGTGGATTGTTCACAGATCTGTTTCTGTGTTTGTGTATGCGTTCGTTTGCAGATGTGTGTTTTCAAGTTTTGTTCGTCGTTTGTACGGGATATGTATGGTCTACATCACATCGTCCAATGAAATGCAGTTCCTTGGACGATGTATACCATGCGTGCATATGATTAGAAAGAGAGCGAGATGGATATGAGTGTTTGTGTTTGATTGTATGTGTATGAGAGAGACTGAGAGAGGGCCAAGATTGCAACATTTTGAATTTACACATCTTACATACTGTGTTGTGTTTAGAGATGGACTTGGTTGGTCCATGTAAGTGGATGATGGAAGATAACTTTGTCTTTCCACCATATCGATCCTATTAAATTACTAGAGGGGATCATCAACTATATTCAGCCTCAGTTAGATTTTATTCTTGAGTGGGTGGTCAGGGGGCAGGAATATATTTACAAATGTGTACTTCAAATTGACTGCAAGAAGCCTAAACACACATAGTATTTGACTAAAACATAATCATTTCCAACCTTGCTTACATTTGTACGCGATTAAATATATCTCGCTATTATGCGTGGGAATACTTTGGAACAGTGCTGGTGTTTTTTAGTCTTTTATGTCCAACAGAGAACTTTGGGAGCCAAATAAAATCACTGTGCGGGCCACCAGTTGGGGAACCTTGGACTATGTCATAAACCCTCAAACTTCCAGAAAGGGGTGAAAATGGCAGCCATTTTGTTTAGGGACAAATCTAAACCAGTCTAATTGGAATGAATGGCAGTAGAGGCATAATCCTGATTTTACCTATGCAGGACATTAAAGGCATGTGATGTATGAGAGATTGTGTAATTGAATTTTCAACATAAAAATATTGTCATATAAATAGTTTATATGGGTTTTATACCAATTGTCTGTAGAAATATCATCTAAAATATATGTAAACAGACAGTCTTAGTTTTATTGGAAAGCTTTGAGTGCTATTATGAGACAATAAAAGTACTTAGACGAGTTGTTAATGCAATATCATCAACTGATTTCAGCCAGTGTATGGCTGGGTATTGACTGCATTGTTTGAATGGCACATTGGCAGTTTAGACACATTTATGGAATCATTCGTGTTCCCGAGTGGCGCAGGGGTCTAAGACGCTGCTTCTCAGTGGAAGAGGCGTCACTGCAGTACCAGGTTTGAATCCAGGCTGCATCACATCCGGCCGTGATTGGGAGTCCCATAGGGCGACACAGAATTGGCCCAGTGTCGTCCGGGGTAGGCCATCATTGTAAATAAGAATTTGTTCTTAACTGACTTGCCAAGTTAAATAAAGGTTAAAGATTTTATTTTAAGTCCTCTAAAACTGTCTGGCTAGCTAACAAACATACAGTGCAGATACACTATGTATACAAAGTATGTGGACACTCCTTCAGATTAGTGGATTCGGCTATCTCAGCCACACTCGTTGCTGACAGTGTGTATAAAATAGAGCACACAGCCATGCAATGTCCATAGACAAACATTGGCAGTAGAATAGCCTTACTAAAGAGAATAGTGACTCTTTAAACGTGGCACCGACATAGGATGCCATCTTTCCAACAAGTACATTCATCAAATTTCTTCCCTGCTATAACTGCCCTGGTCAACTGTAAGTGCTGTTATTGTGAAGTGAATACTTCTAGGAGCAACAACGGCTCAGACGCAGTGGTAGGCCACACAAGTTCACAGAACAAGACCTCTGAGTGCTGAAACGTGTAGCAATCATCTGTCCTCGGTTGCAACACTCACTACCAAGTTCCACACTTCCTCTGGAAGCAACGTCAGCACAATAACTGTTCATCTGAAGCTTCGTGAAATTAGTTTCCATGGCCGAGCAGCCGCACACATGCCTAAGATTCCCATGCACAATGCCAATCGTCGGCTGGAGTGGTGTAATGCTCGCCGCTGTTTGACTCCCGAGTAGTTGAAACGCGTTCCCTGGAGTGATTAATCACGCTTCACCATCTGGCAGTCTGACAGATCACTCTGGGTTTGGTGGATGCCAGGAGAAGCGCTACCTGCCTGAAAGCATATTGTCAGCTGTAAGGTTTGGTGGAGGAGGAATAATGGTATCGGGCTGTTTTTCATGGTTTGGGCTAGGTCCCTTAGTTCCATTGAAGGGAAGTCAACGCTACAGTGTACAATGACATTCTATACAATTCTGTACTGACGATTTTGTGGCAACAGTTTGGGGAAAGCACTTTCCTGTTTCAGCATGACAATGCCCCTGTGCACAAAGCGAGGTCCATACAGAAATGGTTTGTCGACATTTCTGTGGATGAACTGGACTGGCCTGCACAGAGCCCTGACTTCAACCCCATCGAACACCTTTGGGATGAATTGGAACTCCGACTGCGAGCCAGGCCTTATTGCCCAACTTTAGTGCCCAACCTCACTAATGCTCTTGTGGCTGAATGGAAGCAATGTTCCAACATCTAATGGAAAGCCTTCCCGGAAGAGTGGAGGCTGTCATACACTACCAGTCAAAAGTTTTAGAACACCTACTCATTCCAGGATTTCTCTTTATTTGTACTATTTTCTACATTGTAGAATAATAGTGAAGACATCAAAACTATGAAATAACACGCATGGAATCATGTAGTAACCAAAAAGTGTTAAACAAATCTAAATATATAGATTCTTCAAAGTAGCCACTCTTGGCCTTGATGACAGCTTTGCATCAAGGCACACCTGTTAATTGAAATGCATTCCAGGTGACTACCTCATGAAGCTGGTTGAGAGATTGCCAAGAGTGTGCAAAGCTGTCATCAAGGCAAATGCTATTTTGAAGAATGTCAAATATAAAATATATTTTGATTTGGTTAACACGTTCTTAGTTTCTACATGATTCCTGTATGTTATTTCATAGTTTTGATGTCTTCAATATTATTCGACAATGTAGAAAATAGTAAAAAAGAATTTAACCCTTGAATGAGTAGGTGTTCTAAAACTTTTGACCGGTAGTGTAGTTGTAAATGGGTGGACCAACTCTCTATTAAAGCCCATGATTTAGGAATTAATGTTCAAAGAGCAGATGTCCACATACTTTTGGTCATGTAGTGTAAATTCTTCAAATTGATTATTTTACATTATTACAGCACTGGCAAACAATGGTTGACCTTTATAGACCCAGTCAGTATTAGAATGTTTCTGCCCTTCCCAACTGTGGGGAAAATAACCTGTGATTACCTAGGTTACCCCATTGACTCACAGCAAAAACTAGTACCTTTTTCAAATGCAATATTCTTGTCAATGTTTCTTTTAAGTACAACGTGTCTAAAGTTGACCTTCAACATTGCCTGCTCCCAAGCGTTCTTTCTACTTAGAAAAACGTAATATGTAGGGCTTCCCGCATGCCCCTTTTCATGACCGTGCTAGCATCCACGCGAGTAACTAACTAGCCAAGACCAACAATGCAAACAAACGGACTATAAACAGCTACAAGTAGTGAGTGGACTTACAAACAACAGACTATACTAAACAAGTTTAATGTCTTACCTGGGTTGAAATGTTTTCCACAAATATAGCTACATTGTAGCTGTGTTAGAGAGGGGTAAAGATAAAGATGGTTTTGTAGCCTACTTGGACACCGGGTCCCCACGTTTCCCACGCCTGAAGCCACAGGGCTCTTGTCGCAGGCTCTATTTCCCTACGTGGGAGCATTGCAATCCGTAGTTTGGTATTTTTGACCTGGTTACATGTACATTTTCATCTAAGTCTATGCTAGGTGAAGCTCCGCCTTATCTCAGCTCACAGGTCAAGAAAACAACACCCACCCGTAGCACGTGCTCCAGCAGGTATATCTCACTGGTCATCCCCAAAGCCAACACCTCCTTTGGCCGCCTTTCCTTCCAGCTCTCTGCTGCCAATGACTGGAACAAATTGCAAAAATCGCTGAAGCTGGTGACTTGTATTTCCCTCACTAACTTTAAACATCAGCTAACCGATCACTGCAGCTGTACATAGGCCATCTGTAAATAGCACACCCAATCTACCTACCCCATCCCCATATTGTTTTTATTTACTTTTCTGCTCTTTTGCACACCAGTATTTCTACTTGCACATCACCATCTGCTCATCTATCACTCCAGTGTTAATCTGCTAAATTGTAATTACTTCGCTACAATGGCCTATTTATTGCCTTACCACCTCACGCCATTTGCACACACTGTATATAGACTTTCTTTTTTTCTATTTTGTTATTGATGGACGCTTGTTTTTTCCATGTGTAACTCTGTTTGTCACACTGCTTTGCTTTATCTTGGCCAGGTCGCAGTTGTAAATAAGAACTTGTTCTCAACTAGCTTACCTGGTTAAATAAAGGTGAAATACAATAAATTGAACACAGCAGCTTTTCGGGCATATTTTGTTATTTCTGTATAACAAATAATCAACAATGAAGTTGGCTCCTTTACATTGGGGGTCAATAGGAAATCATGTTTTCCCAACTTTGTGTGCGTGGTCAATGGGAATACCTTACTATGTGAATATGGACTCTGAGTATACCATCAAAAGAAGGTTCATGTCCATTCTAGTATTCAAATTCCTAATTCAGCGCTTTCCACGCGGTAAGGCATTGCCAGTCTTAGGCCTAGTCCAGATCTGTATCTCAAATTCCTGGGCTGTTGTAACTCTCTTACATAGCCTAGCACCTAAGCCTAGCCCTAGTACCTAACCCTACTCAACTGGGGGACAGACAGGAGAGAGCTGGTGAGAGAGAAACAAGACAGACAGATGGTGAGAGCGTTTCAAAAATGGTTTGAAAGACCGAGCAGATGGGTGGGGAGGTACGAGTAAAAGATGGGCATGGTGAGAAGAATCTATAGTGGTTTTAAAAAACGCTCTTTAAAAACATTTTTTTTTTACATATTTGAATTGTATGTTTAATGTTTCCTCAAATGACATATTTGAGTGTGCAGTTCCACTCTGCAATGAATAAAATCGTGATCAATCACACTTTTCAAGGGCTCCCAAGGACAGAATAGTTTGTGGTGCCGGTGTTGGCTTTGGCCTATAGGCAAGTTCATTTACAATTGCGAGCTGGCCAAGATAAAGCAAAGCAGTTCGACACATACAACAACACAGAGTTACACATGGAGTAAAACAAACATACAGTAGAAAAATAAGTCTATATACAATGTGAGCAAATGAGGTGAGATAAGGGGAGTAAAGGCAAAAAAAGGTGGCGAAGTAAATACAATATAGCAAGTAAAACACTGGAATGGTAGATTTGCAGTGGAAGAATGTGCGAAGTAGAGAGAAATAATGGGGAGCTAAATAAATACAGTAAGGGAAGAGGTAGGTGTTTGGGATAAATTATAGATGGGCTATGTACAGGTGCAGTAATCTGTTAGCTGCTCTGACAGCTGGTGCTTAAAGCTAGTGAGGGAGTTAAGTGTTTCCAGTTTCAGGGATTTTTGTAGTTCGTTCTAGTCATTGGCAGCAGAGAACTGGAAGGAGAGGCGGCCGAAGGAAGAATTGGTTTTGGGGGTGACCAGAGAGATATACCTGCTGGAGCGCGTGCTACAGGTGGGTGCTGCTACGGTGACCGACGAGCTAAGGGGGGACTTTACCTAGCAGGGTCTTGTAGATGACCTGGAGCCAGTGGGTTTGGCGACGAGTATGAAGCGAGGGCCAGCCAACGAGAGCGTACAGGTCGCAGTGGTTGGTAGTATATGGGGCTTTGGTGACAAAACGGATGGCACTGTGATAGACTGCATCCAATTTATTGAGTAGGGTATTGGAGGCTATTTTGTAAATGAGTCGAGGATCGGTAGGATGGTCAGTTTTACAAGGGTATGTTTGGCAGCATGAGTGAAGGATGCTGTGTTTCGAAATAGGAAGCCAATTCTAGATTTAACTTGGATTGGAGATGTTTGATTTGAGTCTGGAAGGAGAGTTTAGTCTAACCAGACACCTAGGTAGTTGTCCACATATTCTAAGTCAGAACTGTCCAGAGTAGTGATGTTGGACAGGCGGGCAGGTGCAGGCGGCGATCGGTTGAAGAGCATGCGTTTAGTTTTACTTGTATTTAAGAGCAATTGGAGGCCATGGAAGGAGAGTTGTATGGTATTGAAGCTCGCCTGGAGGGCTGTTAACAGTGTCCAAAGAAGGGCCAGAAGTATACAGAATGGTGTGGTCTGCGTAGAGGTGGATCAGAGACTCACCAGCAGCAAGAGCGACATCATTGATGTACACAGAAGAGAGTCGGTCCAAGAATTGAACCCTGTGGCACCCCCATAGACTGCCAGAGGCCCAGACAACAGGCCCTCCGATTTGACACACTGAACTCTATCAGAGAAGTAGTTGGTGAACAAGGCGAGGCAGTCATTTGAGAAACCAAGGCTATCGAGTCTGCCGATGAGGATGTGGTGATTTGACAGAGTCGAAAGCCTTGGCCAGGTCAATGAATACGGCTGCACAGTATTGATTCCTATCGATGGCGGTTAAGATATCGTTTAGGACCTTGAGCGTGGCTGAGGTGCACCCATGACCAGCTCTGAAACCAGATTGCATAGCGGAAAAGGTGCGGTAGGAATCGAAATGGTCGGCATTCTGTTTGTTGACTTGGCTTTCGAAGACCTTAGAAAGGCAGGGTAGGATAGATATAGGTCTGTAGCAGTTTGGGTCAAGAGTGCCCCCCCCCCCCTTTGAAGAGGGGGATGACCACAGCTGCTTTCCAATCTTTGGGAATCTCAGACGACATGAGAGGTTGAACAGACTAGTAATAGGGCTTGCAACAATTATGGCAGATCATTTTTAGAAAGAAAGGGTCCAGATTGTCCAGCCCGGCTTATTTGTAGGGGTCTAGATTTTGCAGCTCTTTCATAACATCAGCTGACTGGATTTGGGAGAAGGAGAAATGGGGAAGGCTTGTGCGAGTTGCTGTGGGGGGTGCAGTACTGTTGACCAGGGTAGGGGTACTCCGGTGGAAAGCATGGCCAGCTGTAGAAAAATGGTTATTGAAATTCTCAATTATAGTGGATTTATCGGTGGTGACAGTGTTTCCTAGCCTCAGAGCTGTGGGCAGCTGGAAGGAGGTGTTCTTATTCTCCATGGACTTTAGTGTCCCAGAACTTTTTTGAGTTGAAGGAGGCAAATTTCTGCTTGAAAAAGCCACAATGACATGACAAGAAGCTGCCATGTGGGGAATTGTAGGTGGCTCGTTTCAGCTTGTTGTCTTGTTATTGATACCATGTCTTGTTTTGACTGATGTCTATGCTAATATGGCAAAACTTTTGCTAGCTATCCAAGAACTGTAAAAATGTATTTGAGACAAGTGCTCATTGTGGAATGTATTTGTTTTCAATAAACATTTGGAGACTAAATATAGTTTACATGTTGTCAGTCTAAGCCAACCGTGTCTGTTTTGCCCCATAGTTGCACACCCAATGCTTTTGTTGCGAAACAACCAACCTGTCTAACAGAGGAAAAAGTAAATTAACTCATTTGGAATGACGTGTAGGCTTACGAAGATATACAATGTTTTGAACATAACTGACAATGTAAAAATGGACAAATGAATAGATGAATAAATAAATGTAGATAAACTCACCCTTCTCTTCCTGCTACAGGTGAACTCTTGGAGCGGCTCCATAGAGATCGGGGTGACTTCTCTGGACCCGGCTGGTCTCGACTTCCCCAGCAGCGCTACGGGTCTGAAGGGAGGCTCCTGGATCGTGTCTGGCTGCTCGGTGCTACGTGACGGCCGCTCCGTCCTCGAGGAGTACGGCCGAGACCTGGACCAGCTGTCTGAGGGCGACCGTGTGGGCATACAGGTAGGTAGCCTAGTGGGTTAACAAGGCAGACTAGTGGCCGGAAGGTCGCCGGTTCAAGCCCTGGGCCAGGCACTAAATTGGTAACAATCTCTACAATACTCTCTATCCAGGGGCGCTGCTTCATGGCTGACCCTGCTCGTCTCAATTCTGTGTTTAGATGGGCTAAGCAAAAAATTTACAAATGATCACTTTTCTTATTTCTGTTCTACTGTACAGCGGAGCACCCATGGCGAGCTCCACCTGTGGGTGAACGGGCAGGACTGTGGCGCGGCTGCCAGTGGTCTCCCGACGGGCCTCTGGGCGGTGGTGGACCTCTATGGCAAGTGTACGCAAGTGACTGTGGTGAGCTGCGAGCCGCCGTCCTTGGCGGAGAGAGACACTGAGAGGGAGACGGTGGAGGAGCGTGAGCAGGAAGACGAGGAGGAAGAGGTGGTGGTGTGCGGGGTCAGGGAGGGGGAGTTCGGGGGTCTGACGTCAGCGGTGAACCTGGCGGCGGCGACAAACGGGACATTAGAGGAAGGTAGGACTTGTTGATGTTTTTGTTTGTCTATTGAAATGGAGGGTTTGTTGTGTAAAAGGGTGTAGTAATGAGGGAAAGGACTCTTCTCTCTTTTTTGTTTTGTCTTCTCATTCCTGTTTTGTCTCAGTGCCTGAGCTCCCTCCTACTCATAACCGACCTGACAAGTTTCCCAACAACCTTGAGCCTGAGACAGGTAAGAAAATCAAAACCTCTACCCCAATCTCAGTTGCACCATTGACCAAATGTAAGTCTCCATCTTTCTCTCCCTCCCCTATAGTTCTGACGGAGCACCAGCTCTTTGACGTGTTAAACAATGCCATTGTATCCCTTTACCGCTCTGAGGACAATGGAGGGGGAGATCTGGGAGGAGGTGGAATAGGGAGAGACTCAGGAACAGGAAGTAGAGGGGACAGGGGGAGCAGCAGCGGTGGGGGATCCGTTAACGGTAACAGTAGTGACAGCGGGGGCGGGACCGGCAATACTGGAAGCGTCAACAGCCCTGCAGGTGGCGGAGGGGCGAGACTCGGGGCAGTGACGGGCGGGATGCTGACCAATGATGCGCTGCTGTTCCACGAGAAGTGCGGCACACTGATCAAGCTGAGCAACAACAACAAGACGGCGGAGAGGCGGCGGCCTCTGGACGAGTTCAACAACGGCGTGGTCATGACCAACCGGCCGCTTCGACACAACGAGATGTTTGAGGTGCGGCCAATCACTGGCTCCGATACTGAGATATGTGAATTCTTGGAAGGGGTTGAAACGAGGGGCTTAGATCAAGGTGTTTAATAACATTTATTTGGTCATTCTTAATTTGAATGCTCATAAGAAATAGCCTACACACCACTGTCATAGTAATGACATAACAGCTGTCAAAGTAATAATATAACAGCTGTCATAACTGTTTACTTTCATTTTCATGACCTCTAATGACAGAGGGGTCAAGTAAATATCACCACTGAAGTTGACATGTCAGAGTTTGAACCTAATCCTCTAATCTCCATATGGTAGAGTTGAATCTTTCAGATTAGCCAATGAATATTCGTTAACTTTACTTGTCAGTCATAATATGTCATAACACCTTGACATAACCGGTCATAAAATGGTCATAACACTCATGACACATATTTAGACCTGTTTTTGACATACACCACCGTTCAAAAGTTTGGCGTCACTTAGAAATGTCCTTGTTTTTGAAAGTAAAGTAAAAAGAAATTGCCCATTAAAATAACATGAAATTGATAAGAAGTAGTGTAGACATTGTCGATGTTGTAAATGACTATTGTAGCTGGAAACGTCTGATTTTTTTTTAATGGAATATCTACATAGACGTACAGAGGCCCATTACCAGCAACCATCACTCCTGTGTTCCAATGGCAAGTTGTGTTAGCTAATCCAAGTTTGCAATTTTAAAAGGCTAATTGATCATTAAACTCTTGCAATTATTTTAGCACAGCTTAAACCTGTTGTCCTGATTTTAAAGAAGCAATAAAACTGTCAGGGAAAAAATACATTTGAATAAATGTGGATTTTGACACTTATGTGGTGTAGGTGTCATAACCAGCCGTAAAACATGATTAAATATATAGGTCATGAGTGTTATGACCATATGACAGGTTGTCAGCTGTTATGACATGGTTATGACTGTCATATCGTGTTGACGCTGAGTGTCAAGTGAAGTGTTACCGAATATTCATATGTTACAGCCACAGGGTGTGAATGAATAGATAATAACATTTCCGATGGACTGCAGCTTGAGATTAATAATGGAAAAATAGTAAGTGTTTCTATATTCTAAAAGAGAGAGAATTCACTAGAAACCAAATAGACCAAAGCAGGGAAAGGACTGTCTGAACTTCTCCAATAAGAAACGTTTGTTTCTGTTGTGAAACCTTTTGCGCCTCTAGTTTCTGAATGCGCCCCTGGTTTCTGTTGTGCCACAGATCCGCATAGATAAGCTGGTGGACAAGTGGTCGGGGTCGATCGAGATCGGCGTGACAACACACAACCCCAACAACTTGGACTACCCAGCCACAATGACAAATCTGCGCTCAGGTACGTTACGCATGCATGTATACGCACACTAGCGTAGTGTTGCTCTAACCCAATATACAACTAGATCTATTCATTCCACAACAAACTGCACGCATGTTCGATCAATCCCTCCAGGATTCTGCATCACAATTATTTTTGGGGGGCAAAATCAAAAATTTCCCGCATGTTATGCGAGGGCTTGCTATAAAACAGTCAAATCATTGCAATATTATCGCATAAAACTGACCCGGTCAACACAGTACAAAAAGGATAGCATTTTCAACCAATCACCACACAGTTGCCACATAATATGGTTCAATCAAGCAACACTTCCCCGAACCAATTCCTTTGTCAGCGCATTTTCGCAAGGAAATTGACAGTCATTGCATATTGCCATGCAAAATGTCAGAATTGCTGCTGAAAAAAAGATGTAGTTTTGCCTGCAAATATCACAAATAAATCCCAGCGGAATCCTGGAGGGACTGTTCAATCTTGTTCTTTACAACGCACAAGGCTACATCTTGCTGTGTTTTTTTTTTCTCTCTTGCTCTTCCAGGTACAATCATGATGAGTGGCTGTGGGATCCTGACGAATGGCAAGGGAACACGTCGGGAGTACTGTGAATTCAGCCTGGATGAACTGCAGGTCAGTGACACACACACACACACACACACTCTCATCTCTAACATCTTAACCATGACACTCTGACTTCCATTCCAGGAGGGGGATCACATAGGCTTGATGCACAAGGCCAGCGGAGCTCTTCACTTCTACATCAATGGCATCGACCAAGGTGAGAGTGACACGCCAGGAGCATCCGGCACTATGTTGTTGAACGCTGAGCTGTAGTCAATGAATAGCATTCTCACATAGTGAGGGCAGTGTGGAGTGCAATAGAGATGGCATCATCTGTGGCTGTGTTTGGGCGGTATGCAAATTGGAGTGGGTCTAGGGTTAATGTGAGTTATGACCAGCCTTTCAAAGCACTTCATGGCTATGGATGTGAGTGCTATGGGTCTGTAGTCATTTAGGCAGGTCACCTTAGTGTTCTTGGGCACAGGCACTATGGTGGTCTGCTTGAAACATGTTGGTATTACAGACTCAATCAGGGACATGTTGAAAATGTCAGTGAAGACACCTGCCAGTTTGTCAGCACATGCCCGGAGCCCATGTCCTGGTAATCCGTCTGGCCCCGCGGCCTTGTGAATGTTGACCTGTTTAAAGGTCTTACTCACGTCGGCTACGGCGAGCGTGATCACACAGTCTTCCGGAACAGCTGATGCTCTCATGCATGCCTCAGTGTTGCTTGCCTCGACGCGAGCGTAGAAGTGATTTAGCTCGTCAAATTGTAGTACAATTTGATCTTAGCCCTGTATTGGCGCTTTGCCTGTTTGATGGTTTGTCGGAGGGCATAGCAGGATTTCTTATAATCTTCCAGGTTAGAGTCCCGGACCTTGAAAGCGGCAGCTCAACCCTTTAGCTCTGTCGGATGTTGCCTGTAATCCATGGCTTCTGGTTGGGGTATGTACTTAGTCACTGTGGGGACAACGTCTTCGATGCACTTATTGATCAAGCCAGTGACTGATGTGGTGTACTCCTCAATGCCATTGGAGGAATCCCGGAAGCTTTGTATGCTTCTCTGTGTGGAGTACAGGTGATCTAGATTTTTTTTTCCCCTCTGGTTGCACGTTTACCATGTTGATAGAAATTGGGTAAATGGATTTAAGTTTCCCTGCATTAAAGTCCCCGGCCACTAGGAACGCCGCCTCTGGGTGAGTGGTTTCCTGTTTGCTTATTTCCTTATACAGCTGACTGAGTGCGGTCTTAGTGCCAGCATCTGTCTGTGGTGGTAAATAAACAGCCATGAACAGCCAGATGAAAACTCTCTTGGCAAATAGTGTGGTATACAGCTTATAAGATACTCTACTTCAGGTGGGCAAAATCTAGAGACTTCTTTAGATTTCGTGCACCAGCTGTTATTAACCTTGCAGTGTGAAGGACAGGCAAACCATGATGCTGCAATTTAATATGGCAATACTGAAAAGGCAGCAGAAATGCAAGTATATTATTTATTAATGGGCACATCGTTAACGCTTGCTATGTTTTACATGTCATTTGATGGACTGTTTACGTCATTGTCATGCAGAGGAGTTTTGCCCCATACAGTGTATCAATGTCAGTTCGAGAAACACGTACAATTGTAAATCATTATGCACCACATTTCATCCAAGTTGTCCATAACCTCAATTTGACCTCTGACCCTGCCCCTTAGGCGTGGCAGCGGCCCAGACGCCCGCCGTAGTCTACGCCGTGGTCGACCTCTACGGCATGGCTGTCAAGGTGACCATCGTCCACAATCACAACCACAGCGACCGCCTCCGCCGCAACAACGCCATCATGCGGGCGCTGTCGCCAGACGTTGGTCGCCCCCGGCCTGCCCACTCCCTCACGCCGGACCCCGACACTCCCGACCGCCTCCTCTTTCACTCCAACTGTGGCCAAAAGGCAGCCATCATCAGCGAGGGCAGGACGGCTCTTCGCCCTCAGTATGTATTGTATCCATGGTCCTAGTGCCTTATTGCATAAATATACGAGGGGGTGTGGTATATGGCCAATATACCACGGCTAAGGGCTGTTCTTAGGCACAACGCAAGGAGTACCAGGACACAGCCCTTAGCCGTGGTATATCGGCTATGTACCACAAAACCCAGAGGTGCCTTATTGCTATTAAAAATTGGTTACCAACGTAATTAGAGCCGCAATAATAAACGTTTTGTCATACCCATTGCATACGGTCTGATATACCACTGCTTTCAGCCAATCAGCATTCAGGGCTTGAACCACCCAGTTTATAATGTACAGTATATTATAGATACATTTGATTGTGTGTATTTTTCCTCGGGCAGTGCTACGGACGACTTCAATCACGGCGTGGTCTTGAGCGGCCGCCCGCTGCACTCCAACGAGGTGTTCCAGGTGCGCATCGACAAGATGGTGGACAAGTGGGCGGGCTCCATCGAGATCGGCGTGACCACGCACAACCCCGCCTACCTGCAGCTGCCCTCCACCATGACCAACCTGCGCTCAGGTAATACCAACCAATCAGGTAATACCAACCTCTTACCCCTGCCCCCCTAGCAGGGTTACTTGTAGATCTGAAAGAAATATACTAGTAGGCCCAACTAGCCTTCTTTTAGGCTAGGTTGAGTTTCCACCTCACACCCTTCTAATCCTCCCAGGATGAGAGGATGGGGGCTTGATTAATCTAATTTTCCATACTCAAACAATGTTTGGAAAGGGCTGTGGATTGACTGATTTTGATGATTTTGTTGTCGTTTGACTGATGTACTGGTTTTGTTGCAAGTTGACTGATGTGGTGTTTGTACAGTCGTTCAAAGGTTTATTTTTACTATTTTCAAAATTGTAGAATAATAGTGAAGACATCAAAACTATGAAATAACACATGGAATCACGTAGTAACCAAAAAAGTGTTAAACCAAATCAAAATATTTTAGTCTTCAAAGTAGCCACCCTTTGCCTTGACAGCTTTGCACACTTTTGGCATTCTGTCAACCAGCTTCACCTGGAATGCTTTTCCAACAGTCTTGAAGGAGTTCCCACACGCTGAGCTCTTGTTGGCTGCTTTTCCTTCATGCTGCGGTCCGACTCATCCCAAACCATCTCAATTTGGTTGAGGTCGGGGGATTATGGAGGCCAGGTCATCTGATGCAGCACTCCATCACTCTCCTTCTTGGTCAAATGGCCCTTACGCAGCCTGGAGGTGTGTTGGGTCATTGTCCTGTTGAAAACAAATGATAATCCCACTAAGCGCAAACCAGATGGGATGGCGTATCACTGCAGAATGCTGTGGGAGCCATGCTGGCTAAGTGTGCCTTGAATTCTAAAAAAATCACTGACAGTGTCACCAGCAACTCTGGGTCTTCCGTTCCTGTGGCAGTCCTCATGAGAGTTTCATCATAGTGCTTGATGGTTTTTGTGACTGCATTTGAAGAAATGTTCAAAGTTCTTGACATTTCCCTATTGACTGACCTTCATGTCTTAAAGTAATGATGGACTGTCGTTTCTCTTTGCTTTTTTGAGCTGTTCTTGCCATAATGTGGACTTAGCCTTATTTAGTAAAAGACCATCTTCTGTATCCCACAACTAATTAGCTCAAACACATTAAGAAGGAAAGAAATTCCACAAATGTTACTTTTAACAAGGCACACCTGTTAATTGAAATGCATTCCTGGTGACTACCTCATGAAGCTGGTTGAGAGAATGCCAAGAGTGTGCAAAGCTGTCAAGGCAAAGTGTGGCTACTTTGAAGAATCTCAAATACAGAATGTAATTGGATTTCTTTAACACTTTGTTTCTATTACTACATAAAATTCCATATGTGTTATTTCATAGTAATGATTTCTTCACTATTATTCTACAATGTAGAAATAGTAAAAATAAAGACAAACATTGTAATGAGTAGGTGTGTCCAAACTTTTGACTGGTACTGCAGGTTGACTGATGTTTTGTTGTAGGTTGACTGTTCTGGTTTTGTGTCCCAGGGACTTGGATGATGACAGGAAACGGGGTGATGCACAACGGAACCACCATACTGGACGAGTACGGACACAACCTGGACCGACTCAAAGTGAGTGGGAGACCCTACTTTACAGTCGTCCTTAGAATATTCAACTCTACCCCCCCCCTCTCTCTTTCTCCATTTCCCACCCTCTCGCTCTGTCCTGTTCCTGCTCTTGTCTTCCACTCCTTCTCAGTCACCATCAGCACTTACATGCTATCGTACTTATCACCTGTTGCTGTGTGCTTCATCTCTTTCTCTCTGACCACTGTCATCTCTGTCTCTTTATCCAGGCGGGGGACACAGTGGGCGTGGTGCGGAAGGAGGACGGGAGCCTCCACTTCTTTGTGAACGGGGTGGCACAGGGCCCGGCGGCGTGGAACGTCCCACCCAGCGTCTACGCCGTGGTGGACCTCTATGGCCAGGCCGCACAGGCAACCATCATGGACGACGTGGGTGAGTGGGGGGGGGTGGAGGAAGGTTGTTGTTAAAGGTGCCTAAGGCGATTCCAGAAGTTTCTAGTGTGTCAGATCAAAAAGGTTTTGGAACCACTGAAGACAATACTGAAGACATGGAATGTGTCTGTATATGGTATGTGAATATCCTCCTCCAACTAGCTTTGCCTCAACAACCTTCCTCAAACATTTCTCCCCTCTAGCAGACCTCCCCCCTCTCCCCGAGGACAGCTCGGAGGGCCCCACCGTCATGTCGCCCGGCAGCCCATGCTCGGTCGCCGGGGGCAACAGTGCCAACGACCTGCGCTTCCACCAGCTGCACGGCACTAACGCGGTAATCACCAATGGGGGGCGCACTGCCCTCAGACAGAACTGTCGATCCGAGTTCAACGACGCCATCGTCATCTCTAACAGGTCAGTGTGACGCGCGCACACACACACACACACACACCTGCGTCATCTCCAACAGGTCAGAAGGTCGACACACACATCATGTGCTTGTGCGTGTCCTGACTGTGTTGTCTGTTGTCAGGTGCCTTCGAGACGGAGAGCTCTTTGAGATAGTCATTCAGAAGATGGTGGACCGGTGGTCGGGGTCAATAGAAGCAGGTAAGATAATGGCAGGTAAGGCGTTTCTATTTTACCCCTCTCGACCTTCTCACACAGCCCTATCCACACACACAGCAGTGGAGTGATACATGTTTGTCCGTGTGTGTGTTCTGTCCAGGTGTGACTGCTATCAGGCCAGAAGAGCTGGAGTTTCCCAACACCATGACGGATATAGACTACGATACCTGGATGCTTAGGTCTGTTCTAAATGAATGATTTTGAAACAGATTAGATTCAGTCAACTGTTATCGAATCCTACTGTTGTATCCATCTGCTACAGTGGATTTCACTAAGAAGCATCTAAGGGAATATCTTCCTCTGCCTTGTGCATGAAATAAACCAAGTTTCATTTGAACTCCCTCTCTAAACCCTCAGTGGCACGGCCATCATGCAGGACGGCAACACCATGCGTAACAACTATGGCTGTGACCTGGACACTCTGACCACGGGCAGTAGGATCGGCATGATGCGCTCGGCCACCGGCGACCTTCACTACTACATCAACGGTGTGGACCAGGGGGTGGCCTGCACCGGGCTGCCGCCAGGTAAAGGTGAATGGAACCAGTGATCATAAACCTGTTATTACGACCCCATACATGGGCAAGGGGTCGGGGACAAAAGGCTCATGAACTGATTTTGAAATGGAGCTGATGGGTGTGTACTATGCACCTTGTAGCTAGATGGTAGAAGTGTCTCTGAATAAATCTACCTAACAGCTCAAATCTCACTGCTATTTTGTTTAATATTTCAACTTGTATTTACCAAGGCTAGTCTCACTGAGATCTTTGTCAAGCATCTACATTTTCCAAATATATGGTGAACTTGGACAACCCCTCTTTCCTCTCTCCCTCCCTCCTTTCATCAGAGGTGTATGCGGTGATAGACCTGTATGGTCAGTGTGTCCAGGTGTCCATCACCAGTTCCTCTGGCCCTCAGGATAACAGTCTGTGTACCAGCAACATCACAGAGAAGAGTTTCCCCATACACTCCCCAGGTACTGACCGCGTGTGATTTTTTTCTCTCAGGCTATGAATCTAAATCATGAGCCTGTCTGTCGTTCAACGTCTCTCCTTCTTCCTTACATGCGTAGTGGCAGGCGTGGCCCACCGGCTCCACAGTAAGCATGGTAAGAACGTGGTTCTACTGGGAGAGGGCTGCCAGGCCGTCAGGGTGGGAGGATACGCACACGGCATCGTCTTCAGCGCCAAGGAACTCAAAACAGACGAACTGTTTGAGGTGAGTAGTGCTCTGTTATCTACCCAGACGCAATCAGATCGCTCTATTTTCATAACACTTGAGTCATCTGTTGTCTTATATATGCTCGCGCATAACATTCACTATTGACGTTGTAGTATTGTCCTCTCCACCCACCTCCAGGTGAAGATAGACGAGGTGGATGACCAGTGGTCTGGTTCCCTCCACATGGGTCTGACCACCCTAGCCCCTCCAGAGCTGCCCTCCTGCCCCATGTCAGGCCTGTCCCCCTCCCTCACACAGCTCCGGTCCAAGGTCACCTGGCTGGTAGCCGGGTCAGAGGTCAGACGCAACGGGCTCCTGCAGAGACAGAACTACGGCGCCTCCCTGGACAGACTGACGGTGAGAGACAGGGCGTGGGATTCCAAAGCTCTGTTGAATCAATACTTTGTACTTATTTTGTAATTTGTTGCACAGAGAGAAACAATGAAAGAGGGGGAGGGAACAACTGGTTGGGATTGAAAGATGGAGACGACAAACATTAGTGCATATGGAATGGAAAGACGGATTGTGATGAATAGATAAGTAGGTACTACATTTGATGCCTGAGTTGTATTGCGTGTGTCTAGGTGGGTAACCGCGTCGGGGTGAAGAGATGCAGCGATGACACCATGCACGTCCTTATCGACGGAGAGGACATGGGACCAGCCGCCACCGCTGTGGCCAAGGTACACACACTTCATGAACAACAGTTCTCTCATACACACGTCATACTTGTTCAATTCACACGCACAATTATGTTCCTATCCTTGTGGGGACCAAAACATTGATTCCCATTCAAAATCCTGTTTACTTTAACACCCTAGCCCTAACTCCTTACCCTAATTGTAAACCTAAGCCTAAAATAGTCTATTTCCTTGTTTTACTACCACCCCACCTCTCTCCCCTACCTATAGAACGTGTATGCAGTGTTGGACCTGTATGGTCGTGTGACAGCGGTGTCCATCGTCAGTTCGTCGGTGCTGGAGGACGCAGGGAGCGTCAAGGCCCCCTCCCTCTCCTCAGACAGCTGTAGCGAAGGAGAGGAGGACCGCACGCCGGTGAGACACGGGTGTGGGGATGGAGGGAGAAGGAGGATAGGAGGGAAGGGGGGACCGATGGATGATATGCTTTCGCCGGGATCTTTTGTGATTATAGCTTGACAACAACAATGTTAGACTTTGTCTAAAGTAAGAAAATGTGTGGAATTTTTATTTCTCCACTTTTGTCATGCAAGCATCTCAAAGTACAGTAGGAAACCTGAAATTGCGCCATAGGTGGTTGTACATAGGTAGGTGTACAAAACATTAGGAAACACCTTCCTAATATTGAGTTGCAGCTCCTATTACCTTCAGAACAGCCTCAATTTGTCGGGGCATGGACTCTACAAGGTGTCGAAAGCATTCCACAGGGATGATGGCCGACGTTAACTCCAATTCTTTCCACAGTTGTCAAGCTGGCTGGATGTCCTTTCGGTGGTGGACCGTTCTTGATAGACACGAGAAACTCTTGAGCGTGAAAAACTCAGCAGTGTTACAGAAACCAGTTTGCCTGACACCTACTACCATACCCTGTTCATAGGCACTTAAATATTTGTATCTTGCCCATTCACTCTCTGAATGGCACCCTACACAATCAATTTCTCATTGTCTCAAGGCTTAAAAATCCTTTAACTGATCTCCTCCCCTTCATCTACACTGATTGAAGTGGATTTAACAAGTGACGTCAATAAGGGATCATAGCAGTCACCTGCTCAGTCTGTGTCATGGAAAGAGCAGGTGTTCCTAATGTTTTGTACACTCAGTGTATATATGTGAATTGATCTAAGGCAACAGAAGTTTAAAAAAATACTGTTTGTTTCATCTCTCCATCTCACTCTCCATCTCTCCTCCCCCATCCACCAGGTTGAGGGTGGTGAGCCGGCCCTGGTGCCCAACACAGTCATGGCCTTCCTGGAGAACCATGGGAAGAACATCCAGCTGTCCCATGAGAACCTGACGGCAGCCCGCGTCTCCAGCTACAACCAGGGCCTCCTAGTCACAGCACAACCCCTGCCCCGACAACAACTGTTCCAGGTACTGTGTGTGAGTGGTGGGGTTAGGGGTCTGTGTGTCAGGATTTGATTGGGGTAGCCAAGGGGGTGTTTAATTGTTGTATAGGGACACATAATATTTAATACTGCATTCTGTCACCATAGTTTGTGAATGACATTTTGACTATCAATGTTGCCATAGTTTCAGATCGACCGCCTGAACGCATCGTGGACGTCGTCCCTGTCGCTAGGGGTGATCGGCCACTCCCCAGACCGCCTCAACTTTCCCTCCACTGCGTGCTGTCTGAAACGCTCTGTGTGGCTGCTGCAGAGAGACTCTGTCTTCCACAACTCACTGAAGGTACTGCACACACACGTCAGTGTTTCCCCTACGTTCATTTCGCAGTGGCATACCGCCGCTGCTAAGTCATTGCCGCCACTGCAAATATATATATTTTTTAACATTCTGCCAAGATGAGCTTTTAAGATCAGCGTGACGAAGTACAACAAATTCCATATCTTCCTCATTCTCATCAGATCATCCGAGAAACCTCGACCGTAATTAGCTAACGTGCTTGTTATCCTGGAAGTGTAACCAACCCTATTAAGATACAGGAACCTTACGCCAGTGAAATAATTTTTGCGGTTAATATAGAAGTGGCTGGTGACGTTATTGAGATCAAGAGATACAATTCAACTGTCCTTGAGTTTCTAAGAAAGAGGGCATTTTTTAATTTTCATGCATTTGAGTTGGGAAAAAAAGTCACCATTAGTTTTGTTGTACGACTGTGAGAAGGTCCCCTGCACTATCTCTGCCACAGCTACTGAATGAAATCCTAGGGGAAACACTGCGCACACACTCACGGTACAGATAGCAAGACAAACGCAACACAAAGCTTAATGGAGATCTCTCCCTCTTCTCTCTGTCCCACCATCACTTCTCTTCCCCATCAGATCTGTGAGAACTATGGTCCTAACCTGGACACATGTCCAGAGGGTACAGTCCTGGGTCTGCTGGTGGATGGGAACAGCTGTCTGCACCTTTATGTGAACGGTATGGACCAGGGAGTAGCAGCCCAGGATATCCCTACTCCATGCTACCCCCTCATAGACCTATACGGACAGTGTGAACAGGTACGTCTGTCCCACCCCCATTCCAAACCGTCAGAATAATTTTAGAGGTCGAGGAAGTTAAGAAACGAATACCTGGAAAAAGAAAGCTGTTGACTTGTTTTAATGGTCCTAAACCATATCTTAACCGCCATCGATAAGAAACAATACTATGCAGCCGTATTCATTGATCTGGCCAAGGTTGTGGTCAATCACCACATCCTCATCGGCAGACTCGATAGCCTTGGTTTCTCAAATGATTGCCTCGCCTGATTCACCAACTACTTCTCTGATAGAGTTCATTGTGTCAAATCGGAGGGCCTGTTGTCCGGGCCTCTGGCAGTCTCTATGGGGGTGCCACAGGTTTAAATTCTTGGACCGACTCTCTTCTCTGTGTACATCAATGATGTACCTCTCGCTGCTGGTGAGTCTCTGATCCACCTCTACGCAGACAACACCATTCTGTATACTTCTGGCCCTTCTTTGGACACTGTGTTAACAGCCCTCCAGGCGAGCTTCAATGCCATACAACTCTCCTTCCTTGGCCTCCAATTGCTCTTAAATACAAGTAAAACTAAATGCATGCTATTCAACCGATCGCTACCTGCACCTGCCCGCCTGTCCAACATCACTACTCTGGACAGCTCTGACAATTACAAATACCTAGGTGTCTTGTTAGACTGTAAACTCTCCTTCCAGACTCAAATCAAACATCTCCAATCCAAGTTAAATCTAGAAATGGCTTCCTATTTTGTAACAAAGCATCCTTCACTCATGCTGCCAAACATACCCTTGTAAAACTGACCATCCTACAAATCCTCGACTTCGGCGACGTCATTTACAAAATGGCCTCCAATACCCTACTCAATAAATTGGATGCAGTTTATCACAGTGCCATCCGTTTTGTCACCAAAGCCCCATATACTACCAACCACTACGACCTGTACGCTCTCGTTGGCTGGACCTTGCTTCATACTCGTCGCCAAACCCACTGGCTCCAGGTCATCTACAAGACCCTGCTAGGTAAAGTCCCCCCTTATCTCAGCTCGCAGGTCACCATAGCAGCACCCACCTGTAGCACGCGCTCCAGCAGGTATAGCTGCCTGGTTGACCCCCAAAACCAATTCTTACTTTGGCCGCCTCTCCTTCCAGGTCTTTGCTGCCAATGACTGGAATGAACTACAAAAATCACTGAAACTGGAAACACTTATCTCCCTTACTAGCTTTAAGCACCAGCTGTCAGAGCAGCTCACATATTACTGTACCTGTACATAGCCGATCTATAATTAAGCCCAAACAACTACCTCTTTCCTTACTTTATTTATTTATTTTGCTTTGCTGCAGGAGGTGTTTTGCTTTGCTGCAGGAGGAACTGGTGCACTTCACAAAATAGATGGCCTCATGAGGAGGGAATATTATGTGGATATATTGAAGCAACATCAAGACATCAGTCTGGAAGTTAAAGCTTGGTCGCAAATGGGTCTTCCAAATGGACAATGACCCCAAGCATACTTGCAAAATGGCTTAAGGACAACAAAGGAGTGGCCATCACAAAGCCCTGACCTCAATCCTATAGAACATTTGTGGGCAGAACTGAAAAAGCATGTGTGAGCAAGGAGGCCTACAAACCTGACTCAGTTACACCAGCTCTGTCAGGAGGAATGGTCCAAAATTCACCCAACTTATTGTGGTAAGATTGTGGAAGGCGACCTGAAACATTTGACCCACTTTAAACATTTTAAAGATAATACTACCAAATACTAATTGAGTGTCTGTAAACTTCTGACCCACTGGGAATGTGATGAAATAAATCATTCACTCTACTATTATTCTGACATTTCACATTCTTAAAATAAAGTGGCGATCCTAACTAACCAAAGACCAAAGATTTTTACTAGGATTAAATGTCAGGAATTGTGAAAAACTGAGTTTAAATGTATTTGGCTGAGGTGTATGTAAACTTCCGACTTCAACTGTATTAGGCGGTGTCAGATGAAAGCACATAAAATTGTCAGGGACTCCAGTCACCCAAGTCATAACTGTTTTCTCTGCTACCGCACGGCAAGCGGTACCGGAGTGCCAAGTCTAGGACCCAAGGCTCCTTAACAGCTTCTACCCCCAAGCCATAAGACTGCTGAACAATTAATCAAATGGCCACTGCATTACATTGAGCCCCCCCATCCATTTGTTTTGTACACTGCTGCTTCTCGCTGTTTATTATCTATGCATAGTCATTTCACCCCTACCTACATGTACAAATGGCCTCTAACCTGTACCCCTGCACACTGCCTCGATACCGGTACCCCCATATTAGAGTTCGACTGATTATGATTTTAACGCCGATACCGATTATTGGAGGACCAAAAAAAGCTGATGCCGACCAAAAAAAGCCGATGCCGTTTTGAAAAAATAAAAAAATATTTATTTGTAATAATGACAATTACAACAATACTGAATGAACACTTTTATTTTAACTTAATAGAATACATCAATAAAATCAATTTAGCCCCAAATAAATAATGAAACATGTTCAATTTGGTTTAAATAATGCAAAAACAAAGTGTTGGAGAAGAAAGTAAAAGTGCAATATGTGCCATGTAAGAAAGCTAACGTTTCAGTTCCTTGCTCAGAACATGAGAACATATGAAAGCTGGTGGTTCCTTTTAACATGAGTCTTCAATATTCCCAGGTAAGAAGTTTTAGGTTGTAGTTATTATAGGAATAATAGGACTATTTCTCTCTATACCATTTGTATTTCATTAACCTTTGACTATTGGATGTTCTTATAGGCACTTTAGTATTACCAGTGTAACAGTATAGATTCCGTCCCTCTCCTCGCTCCTACCTGGGCTCGAACCAGGAACACATTGACAACAGCCACCCTCGAAACAGCGTTACCCATGCAGAGCAAGGAGAACAACCACTGCAAGTCTCGGAGCGAGTGACGTTTGAAACGCTATTAGCGTGCACCCTGCTAACTAGCTAGCCATTTCACATCGGTTACACCAGCCTCATCTCGGCAGTTGATAGGCTTGAAGTCATAAACAGCTGCTGGCAAACGCACGAAAGTGCAGTGGGAATGAATGCTTACGAGCCTGCTGCTGTCTACCACCGCTCAGTCAGACTGCTCTATCAAATCATAGGCTTAGTTATAACATAATAACACACAGAAATACGAGCCTTAGGTCATTAATATGGTCGAATCCGGAAACTATCATCTCGAAAACAAGACGTTTATTCTTTCAGTGAAATACGAACCGTTCCGTATTTTATCTAACGGGTGGCATCCATAAGTCTAAATATTCCTGTTACATTGCACAACCTTCAATGTTATGTCATAATTACGTAAAATTCTGGCAAATTAGGCGGCCCAAACTGCATATACACTGACTCTGCGCGCAATGAACGCAAGAGAGGTGACACAATTTCACCTGGTTAATATTGCCTGCTAACCTGAATTTCTTTTAGCTAAATATGCAGGTCTAAAAATATACTTCTGTGTATTGATTTTAAGAAAGGCATTGATGTTTATGGTTAGGTACACATTGGAGCAACGATACGCACCGCATCGATAATATGCAACGCAGAACACGCTAGATAAACTAGTAATATCAACCATGTGTAGTTAACTAGGGATTATAATTGATTGGTTTTTATAAGAAGTTTAATGCTAGCTAGCAACTTACCTTGGTTTACTGCATTCGTGTAACATGCAGGCTCCTCGTGGAGTGCAAGAGGCAGGTGGTTAGAACGTTGGACTGATTACTCAACTGTAAGGGTGCAAGATTGAATCCCCCGAGCTGACAAGGTAAAATTCTGCCGTTCTGCCCGAGTGAGGCAGTTAACCCACCGTTCCTAGGCCGTCATTGAAAATAAGAATGTGTTCTTAACTGACTTGCCTAGTTAAATAAAGATTAAATAATAAAATACCGATTTCCGATTTGTTATAAAAACGGCCCTAATTAATTGGCCGTTCCGATTAATCGGTCGACCTCTACCCCGTATATAGCCTCGTTTTTGTATAACTTTTTATTATTTATTTTTTACTTTTTGTTTATTTGGTAAATATTTTCTTAACCAACAGTGCAGTTCAAGAAGAGTTAAGGGCTTGTAAGTAAGCATTTCACTGTAAGGTCTACACTTTGCATCCAATTTAGTTGTATTTTGCGCATGTGACAAAGTTTGATTTGAGACTCGGTCCTACTCAGGGCCACTTTTAGATCAGTAGCTAGAAACTCTAATCTGCTAGTCTTTTGCTCTATGACTTTTAATCCTGAAATATCTCCATCTGGCTAACGTTACACAGTGGAACAGTCATAAGCTCATTTAGACGCTCCGTCCTGGGTAGGTATTTAACTGCGGGATCCCAGCCCTCCCACCAGACCGGTTTAATAATCTCAGTTACCTGGCCTGGGACTACTTTATCTGTGTGGCACCAGGGGCCGAGAGAATTCAGTGACACCCTCTGATGTCGTGGCAGGTTACCATAGTGACCAACAACGTGGCGACCGTGGGAGGCGAGAGCGTCAAGGCGCGTTGCCAGGGCGACATGGAGAAAGCGGACATGGTTGATGGTGAGAGGAGGAGAGCATTATGACTTTGGCAACTCTATACAGACCCTTTAAATCTGTGGCTCTGGGCTGAAAAAATGCTAACCTTTGACATCTGACCTCTAGGGATCAAAGAGAGTGTTTGCTGGATGCCCCATGCAGAGGTCAACCCCAACAAGACCTGTGAGTACCAGGCCCTGTGCTCGCGCTTCAAGGACCTGCTGACACTGCCAGGTGAGGAACACACACTGTCTTTGTGTACTGCCCTCTCGCTCTGACTTAATCATAACTTCTCCCATATTTAGATTTTCTCTCCCTCCCTTTGCCCCCTCCCCCTATCATCTCTCTCAGATGGTTACTTCAACGAGGATGCCAAGTATAACCTGTGTTACTGTGAGTCGTGCCACAAGCTGCGGGGGGACGAGTCCTACTACAAGAGAGGGGAGCCCCCACGGGACTACGCCCTGCCCTTTGGCTGGTGCCGCTTCGCTCTGAGGTCAGAAGTTACAGACAGCCAATCAGTGGGCTTCAAAAACTGTCTTCATCCAATCACACTGTAGTGTGAACTATGTTCAACCAATTACTCAACCAAAGTGCTCTTCAAGTCCAATTAATCAGCCTGAATTAGTTTTATCTAGTTCAATTAACAAATGACTTAATTACTTATTTTTCACTTTGGCGAGAGAAGGGGAGAATGAAAGTAAAAAAATTGTATACAGGAAAGCATTAAACTGTCTGAGTATCAATGTCATAGGACTCTGGTAGAGGGGTTATCTAACATCTTGGTGTGTGTGTGTGTGTGTTCTCCTGCCTGCAGGATCAAGCCCCACTGTGATGTGTCCAATTCGTTTAAGCAGTGGCACATAGCCTACCACGGCACCAGCGTAGGGGCCCTCAGACGCACACTGGACCATGCCCAGCTACTCTCTGGTACGACACAACATTTATTTCCTTATCCACTTTTGGACCAACAAACGATTGTGAATTGACCACAGGTTGCTTATTTTGATGAGCATATCACCTCAAACTGTTGTTTCTCTCCGAATGCAATGACTGCATTTCTAGCCTTTTGAAAAACATGGTTGATTTCCAGAACTATTTCCACTCATGATTTAGTTGAGGGTGTTGTAAATGAACTAAACAGTGTTGTCTTGGTGTTTCAGGGACGTCGTCCATCTTCTCTGTGTCTCCGGTGAAGACGGAGGGTCCTAACGGCTACAGTGAGCCAGAGGAGAACAGCAGCAACAGCCTCCCTGACAGGGACAGGGAAACGGACAGGGAGGTGCCCCGGGTTCAGCTGTCCCCCACCATGCGCTACTCCGGCCTGGAGATGTTCGCCCCCAAAGTGCAGTACGTGTGTCACTCACTACCACTGTTTTCTACCCTGTCTTTCTCTGTTTTCTCTCTCATCCTCTTCTCTCTTTATCTGCCTTTTGCTGTTATTCAAATTGAAATGATTACTCTTGTTCTTTCACTGTCTTGCTTTCATTCTTCTTCCCATGACTCCTGATCTCCTCACTCGGCCCTTTCACTCTCTCCCTCCAGATTCCGGGACCCCCGTTCTCACTGCTGTCACCAGGCCCAGGTGGGTTTCCAGGTGTGTGTCCGGCCGGGCTCCTATAAGGTGGGTCCCCAGACCCTGGGAGCCATCGAACCCCTGGATCCCCGCTTCAGCAACACAGAGATCGAGTGGATCACCAAGGATCAGGGGGGCACCCTCCTCTACGGCCTGCTCATACGGGTGGAATGATAGCAGGAGTAGTGAAGAGATTGTTGGATGGAGAGAGAGGGGGGAAAGGGAGCTACTCTCTCCCAGCAGTGCCTCAAACTACTGCTTCTCCATCAACCAAATTACAGACTTTGGGAGTCTTTGGAATTAGGGAATTTCCCTCCTGTTGCTGGGCGGTTTGTTGATTGACAATTCAGTTTTGTTTGTTTAGGACTTGTTTTTTTTTCTGACACTTAACAGGGAGGGACTAGGGTGGATTCAGAGAAGAACAACCAGACAGACACTGCCTGCACTTTGTTTTGGACACTTCGTGGGCGATTTTTATTTTTAAAATTTTAACATGTATTTTACATTTTTTTTATTTGTCATAATACAACACTTGTTTTTTGTCACAGCCATTTTTATTTTAGCGCAGTTTTGTCTTCCCGGTCTCTGTTCCCTCCCTCACTCTAGCTTGTTTTTTTATCAACCCCTTTACCCCATTCCAAGACCTGGACCGTTTGTTGAACCACCTCGCAACGTCGCCGCCACACGGTCACTGGCTATTGGATTATTACTTTTAAGCGAAAGACTTAACCGCAGGTCAGAAGGAAATTGAGAAAAAGAGCATTAGATCAAACAAGGAAAAAAGACTGGAAAAGAACCGTGAACTGAAGGACCTGAGAGCACCTGTAGAGGGAGGAACTCAAAAACTGGCGCAAAATGTTTACAGGTGTAACACTAACTGCACTGATCTGAAAACACAGGATAGGTGAAAACGATCAGGTGGCTGTTGCCTAATGGGACTTTCACCCGTTCAGTTCCGGTTCATTCATATCAGTGCGGAAGAGGAGAGGAAGCCATGAAGGACAATAGAGATGGACACTAACACCACCGTCAGAACTAGTGGGAGAGAAATTTTTAAATGTTTTTTTCAACCGGCCAGTCTGGCCGCTAAGCTTCGTCTCCCAAATTCTCCCCCATCACTGCTTTACCCCGTGTCATATTCACTTCACTGGAGATTAGAGGGATTCTACACATGCTTTGTAGAGGGAATACCAGGGGCGTGTTCAGCAGGGAGAATCATTTTTGAAAGGAGAGATTCTACCGGCGCTTGTCCAATGCACAGTCCTGTTGCAAAAAGTCATTCTTACAGTGTGCCCTACTGAACATGACCTTGATGCATAAAGACCAAGGCTGATTCCATTTAAACTAGTGATCGAAATGGGCCCGGACCTGAAGATCTCTCCTCATTCTCTCATTTTCTATAGCTAGTTCAGGAGGAAAACGTTGTGGATTGTTGCAGATAGAAATGTCATGAATGGAGTTGACAGGATTCTATACCAGAGAGGCATGTTTGTTCTAAAGGTATTTCTACCTGAACTTTCCACAACGTTGTGCTCTGCTGAACATGCCCATTTTCTCACATTGTTTACACTGGTTACGTTTAAGTCTCCCTCTATGATCCATCCATTCTGTCATCGTTTACCAGGGAGGAATGTTCAGAGCCAATCACATCATAGGGGTGTGGCTTCACCCTGGCGTGTTCATGCAAAGACTCTTGGTAAATTGAGTCTTTTTTTACGAAATGCAGGCCCTGATGCTGGAGTTTACATTGCGAATGTGATTCATTAGGGTTTTTGTTGTTTTTTGTAGTCCGTTTACGTTCTACCTGTCTGCTTCATGTTAAAACAAACTCCCTCTATTTTACATAATAATTACATAGATTAACACAGGGGTTCATTAATTCCTGATTAAAATATTCAGCAATTTTTTTTTTTGTATGTGGACAGCTCTTCAAAGCATATCTTTTAACCATTCTGTTTTGTTTGGCAACAAAATAATCTGAGATACTTACGTATTACATACATCACTACATGCATAAATAACCCCGCCATCTTGCCAAGTCATTGTTTTGACAAAAAAGGTGAGGAAAACAGTGGTATCGAGTCAAGATTCAAGGTTGTCGACTTTCCTCACACAAAACTGTGTGTAAACTAACTTATTGCAAACGTGGGGTTTGAAAAAATGTACTTGCAACGTTCAATCAAAATGTGAAAAATATATGGGGTTGTTTAAAAGCCCAGTGCTGCTTTTTACGAGAATGAATTTGTATTCTTTTTTCCCCTTTTTTGTTCTGTATGTTGCATTGTACAGGCTGTTACATAACATCATCTTCTTGATTTGTAAAAAATAAATAAAAAATGAATAAACCAATAGACAGTGCACATTATGACTGGATTGGCTTCGTGTGTTACTCCTTTTAAGGCGCTTCTCTTGGTTCCTTTAAAAAATATAAAAAAATTGGTAGTATAATTTCTTTCTCCAGTCACTGACATGTCGCATATGTCCTCAATCACACCTTTTATCAAAAATATTTATAGGACTGATTCCTTAACGCCAATAGTGTTCTTTCAGCTTTCCAAAAAAAAACTGGCGGCTCACTTGATTTGCAGGATGTGTTTTTATAACTCGTTCAAGTGCTAGTCGGATCCTAGGTCAGAACTAAAGGAAACTGTAATTTCCGACTTGCTAACTGGTTAAACACCACATGTGGAACATGTGGAACTACAACCAGTTAGCAAGTCGAACATTTCTGAGTTTCCCAGTTCCGACTAGCATGTGAACACTGCATGAACACACCCACATCAGGCAATCAAATCAAATCAAATGTACGAAGGCCTATATAAATACATCAGCTGATATCTCAAAGTGCTGTACAGAAACCCAGCCTAAAACCCCAAACGGCAAGCAATGCAGGTGTAGAAGCACGGTGGCTAGGAAAAACTCCCTAGAAAGGCCGAAACCTAGAGAGGAACCAGGCTATGTGGGGTGGCCAGTCCTCTTCTGGCTGTGCCGGGTGGAGATTATGACAGAACATGGCCAAGATGTTCAAATGTTCATAAATGACCAGCATGGTCCAATAATAAGGCAGAACAGTTGAAACTGGAGCAGCAGCACGGCCAGGTGGACTGGGGACAGCAAGGAGTCGTCATGTCAGGTAGTCCTGAGGCATGGTCCTAGGGCTCAGGTCCTACGAGAGAAAGAGAGAATTAGAGAGAGCACACTTAAATTCACACAGGACACCGAATAGGACAGGAGAAGTACTCCAGATATAACAAACTGACCCTAGCCCCCCGACACAAACTACTGCAGCATAAATACTGGAGGCTGAGACAGGAGGGGTCAGGAGACACTGGCCCCATCTGAGGACACCCCCGGACAGGGCCAAACAGGAAGGATATAACCCCACCCACTTTGCCAAAGCACAGCCCCCACACCACTAGAGGGATATCTTCAACCACCAACTTACCATCCTGAGACAAGGCTGAGTATAGCCCACAATGAGCTCCGCCACGGCACAACCCAAGGGGGGGTGCCAACCCAGACAGGATGATCACATCAGTGACTCAACCCACCCAGGTAACGCATCCCTTCCAGGGACGGCATGAGAGAGCCCCAGGTAGCCAGTGACTCAGCCCCTGTAATAGGGTTAGAGGCAGAGAATCCAAGTGGAAAGAGGAGAACCGGCCAGGCAGAGACATCAAGGGCGGTTCGTTGCTCCAGAGCCTTTCCGTTTACCTTCCCACTCCTGGGCCAGACTACACTCAATCATGTGACCCACTGAAGAGATGAGTCTTCAGTAAAGACTTAAAGGTTGAGACCGAGTTTGCGTCTCTGACATGGGTAGGCAGACCGTTCCATAAAAATGGAGCTCTATAGGAGAAAGCCCTGCCTCCAGCTGTTTGCTTAGAAATTCTAGGGACAATTAGGAGGCCTGCGTCTTGTGACCATAGCGTACGTGTAGGTATGTACGGCAGGACCAAATCAGAGAGATAGGTAGGACCAAGCCCATGTCATTCTTTGTAGGTTAGCAGTAAAACCTTGAAATCAGCCCTTGCTTTGAAAGGAAGCCAGTGTAGGGAGGCTAGCACTGGAGTAATATGATCAATTTTTTTCGTTCTAGTCAGGATTCTAGCAGCCGTATTTAGCACTAACTGAAGTTTATTTAGTGCTTTACCGGGTAGCCGGAAAGTAGAGCATTGCAGTAGTCTAACCTAGAAGTGACAAAAGCATGGATTAATTTTTCTGCATCATTTTTGGACAGAAAGTTTCTGATTTTTGCAATGTTACGTAAATGAAAAAAAGCTGTCCTTGAAATGGTCTTGATATGTTCTTCAAAAGAGAGATCAGGGTCCAGAGTAACGCCGAGGTCCTTCACAGTTTTATTTGAGACGACTGTACAACCATTAAGATTAATTGTCAGATTCAACAGAAGATCTCTTTGTTTCTTGGGACCTAGAACAAGCATCTCTGTTTTGTCTGAGTTTAAAAGTAGAAAGTTTGCAGCCATCCACTTCCTTATGTCTGAAACACATGCTTCTAGCGAGGGCAATTTTGGGGCTTCACCATGTTTCATTGAAATGTACAGCTGTGTGTCATCCGCATAGCAGATGACATAACATTATGTTTTCGGGGCCTCCCGGGTGGCACAGTGGTTAAGGGCGCTGTACTGCAGCGCCAGCTGTGCCATCAGAGTCCCTGGGTTCGCGCCCAGGCTCTGTCGTAACTGGCCGCGACCGGGAGGTCCGTGGGGCGACGCACAATTGGCCTAGCGTCACCCGGGTTAGGGAGGGCTTGGTCGGTAGGGGTGTCCTTGTCTCATCGCGCACCAGCGACTCCTGTGGCGGGCTGGGCGCAGTGTGCGCTAACCAAGGTGGCCAGGTGCACGGTGTTTCCTCCGGCGCATTGGTGCGGCTGGCTTCCGGGTTGGATGCGTGCTGTGTTAAGAAGCAGTGCAGCTTGGTTGGGTTGTGTATCGGAGGACGCATGACTTTCAACCTTCGTCTCTCCCGAGCCCGTACGGGAGTTGTAGCGATGCGACAAGATAGTAGCTACTACAACAATTGGATACCACGAAATTGGGGAGAAAAAGGGGTAAAACATTTTTAAAAAAGAAAAAAAAAAAAAAAACATGTTTTCGAATGACATCCCCAAGAGGTAAAATATATAGCGAAAACAATAGTGGTCCTAAAACGGAACCTTGAGGAACACCGAAATGTACAGTTGATTTGTCAGAGGACAAACCAATCACAGAGACAAACTGATATCTTTCCGACAGATAAGATCTAAACCAGGCCAGAACTTGTCCGTGTAGACCAATTTGGGTTTCCAATCTCTCCAAAAGAATGTGGTATCAAAAGCAGCACGAAGGTCTAGGAGCACGAGGACAGATGCAGAGCCTCGGTCTGATGCCATTAAAAGGTCATTAACCACCTTCACAAGTGCAGTCTCAGTGCTATGATGGGGTCTAAAACCAGAGTGAAGCATTTTGTTTACCTTGTTTGTCTTCAGGAAGGCAGTGAGTTGCTGCGCCTTTTCTAAAAATTTTGAGAGGAATGGAAGATTCGATATAGGCCTATAGTTTTTTATATTTTCTGGGTCAAGGTTTGGCTTTTTCAAGAGAGGCTTTATTACTGCCACTTTTAGTGAGTTTGGTACACATCCGGTGGATAGAGAGCTGTTTGTTATGTTCAACATAGGGGGGCCAAGCACAGGAAGCAGCTCTTTCAGTAGTTTAGTTGGAATAGGGTCCAGTTTGCAGCTTGAAGGTTTAGAGGCCATGATTATTTTCATCATTGTGTCAAGAGATATACAGTGCCTTGCGAAAGTATTCGGCCCCCTTGAACTTTGCGACCTTTTGACACATTTCAGGCTTCAAACATAAAGATATAAAACTGTATTTTTTTGTGAAGAATCAACAACAAGTGGGACACAATCATGAAGTGGAACGACATTTATTAGATATTTCAAACTTTTTTAACAAATCAAAAACTGAAAAATTGTGCGTGCAAAATTATTCAGCCCCCTTAATTAAGTTAATACTTTGTAGCGCCACCTTTTGCTGCGATTACAGCTGTAAGTCGCTTGGGGTATGTCTCTATCAATTTTGCACATCGAGAGACTGAACATTTTTCCCATTCCTCCTTGCAAAACAGCTCGAGCTCAGTGAGGTTGGATGGAGAGCATTTGTGAACAGCAGTTTTCAGTTCTTTCCACAGATTCTCGATTGGATTCAGGTCTGGACTTTGACTTGGCCATTCTAACACCTGGATATGTTTATTTTTGAACCATTCCATTGTAGATTTTGCTTTATGTTTTGGATCATTGTCTTGTTGGAAGACAAATCTCCGTCCCGGTCTCCGGTATTTTGCAGACTCCATCAGGTTTTCTTCCAGAATGGTCCTGTATTTGGCTCCATCCATCTTCCCATCAATTTTAACCATCTTCCCTGTCCCTGCTGAAGAAAAGCAGGCCCAAACCATGATGCTGCCACCACCATGTTTGACAGTGGGGATGGTGTGTTCAGCTGTGTTGCTTTTACGCCAAACATAACGTTTTGCATTGTTGCCAAAAAGTTCAATTTTGGTTTCATCTGACCAGAGCACCTTCTTTCACATGTTTGGTGTGTCTCCCAGGTGGCTTGTGGCAAACTTTAAACGACACTTTTTTTGGATATCTTTAAGAAATGGCTTTCTTCTTGCCACTCTTCCATAAAGGCCAGATGTGTGCAATATATGACTGATTGTTGTCCTATGGACAGAGTCTCCCACCTCAGCTGTAGATCTCTGCAGTTCACCTAGAGTGATCATGGGCCTCTTGGCTGCATCTCTGATCAGTCTTCTCCTTGTATGAGCTGAAAGTTTAGAGGGACGGCCAGGTCTTGGTAGATTTGCAGTGGTCTGATACTCCTTCCATTTCAATATTATCGCTTGCACAGTGCTCCTTGGGATGTTTAAAGCTTGGGAAATATTTTTGTATCCAAATCCGGCTTTAAACTTCTTCACAACAGTATCTCGGACCTGCCTGGTGTGTTCCTTGTTCTTCATGATGCTCTCTGCGCTTTTAACGGACCTCTGAGACTATCACAGTGCAGGTGCATTTATACGGAGACTTGATTACACACAGGTGGATTGTATTTATCATCATTAGTCATTTAGGTCAACATTGGATCATTCAGAGATCCTCACTGAACTTCTGGAGAGAGTTTGCTGCACTGAAAGTAAAGGGGCTGAATAATTTTGCACGCCCAATTTTTCAGTTTTTGATTTGTTAAAAAAGTTTGAAATATCCAATAAATGTCGTTCCACTTCATGATTGTGTCCCACTTGTTGTTGATTCTTCACAAAAAAATACAGTTTTATATCTTTATGTTTTTTTATCTTTATTTAACCAGGCAAGTCAGTTAAGAACAAATTCTTATTTTCAATGACGGCCTGGGAACAGTGGGTTAACTGCCTGTTCAGGGGCAGAACGACAGATTTGTACCTTGTCAGCTCGGGGGTTTGAACTCGCAACCTTCCGGTTACTAGTCCAACGCTCTAACCACTAGGCTACCCTGCCGCCCCTGAAATGTGGCAAAAGGTCGCAAAGTTCAAGGGGGCCGAATACTTTCGCAAGGCACTGTAGTACTAAAACACTTGAGCGTCTCTCTTGATCCTAGGTCCTGGCAGAGTTGTGCAGACTCAGGACAACTGAGCTTTGAAGGAATACGCAGATTTAAAGAGGAGTCTGTAATTTGCTTTCTAATAATCATGATCTTTTCCTCAAAGAAGTTCATGAATTTATCCCTGCTTAAGTGAAAGCCATCCTCTCTTGGGGAATGCTGCTTTTTAGTTAGCTTTGCGACAGTATCAAAAAGGAATTTCGGATTGTTCCTATTTTCCTCAATTAAGTTAGAAAAATAGGATGATCGAGCAGCAGTGAGGGCTCTTCGGTACTGCATGGTACTGTCTTTCCAAGCTAGTCGGAAGACTTCCAGTTTGGTCTGGCGCCATTTCCGTTCCAATTTTCTGGAAGCTTGCTTCAGAGCTTGGGTATTTTATGTGTACCAGGGAGCTAGTTTCTTATGAGAAATGTTTTTAGTTTTTAGGGGTGCAACTGCATCTAGGGTATTGCGCAAGGTTAAATTGAGTTCCTCAGTTAGGTGGTTAACTGATTTTTGTCCTCTGGCGTCCTTGGGTAGACCGAGGGAATCTGTAAGGACATCAAGGAATCTTTGTGTTGTCTGTGAATTTATAGCACGACTTTGATGTTCCTTGGTTGGGGTCTGAGCAGATTATTTGTTGCAATTGCAAACGTAATAAAATGATGGTCCGATAGTCCAGGATTATGAGGAAAAACATTAAGATCCACAACATTTATTCCATGGGACAAAACTAGGTCCAGAGTATGACTGTGACAGTGAGTGGGTCCAGAGACATGTTGGACAAAACCCACTCAGTCGATGATGGCTCCGAAAGCCTTTTGGAGTGGGTCTGTGGACTTTTCCATGTTAATATTAAAGTCACCAAAGATTAGAATATTATCTGCTATGACTACAAGGTCCGATAGGAATTCAGGGAACTCAATGAGGAACGCTGTATATGGCTTAGGAGGCCTGTAAACAGTAGCTATAAAAAGTGATTGAGTAGGCTGCATAGATTTCAAGACTAGAAGCTCAAAAGACGAAAACGTCATTTTTTTTTTTGTAAATTGAAATTTGCTATTGTAAGTGTTAGCAACACCTCCGCCTTTGCGGGATGCACGGAGGATATGGTCACTAGTGTAGCCAGGAGGTGAGGCCTCATTTAACACAGTAAATTCATCAGGCTTAAGCCATGTTTCAGTCAGGCCAATCACATCAAGATTATGATCAGTGATTAGTTCATTGACTATAATTGCCTTTGTAGTAAGGGATCTGACATTACGTAGCCCTATTTTGAGATGTGAGGTATCATGATCTCTTTCAATAATGACAGGAATGGAGGAGGTCTTTATCCTAGTGAGATTGCTAAGGCGAACACCGCCATGTTTAGTTTTGACCAACCTAGTTCGAGGCACAGACACGGTCTCAATGGTGATAGCTGAGCTGACTACACTGACTGTGCTAGTGGCAGACTCCACTATGCTGGCAGGCTGGCTAACAGCCTGGGCCTTCGGAAAGTATTCATACCCCTTGCCTTTTCCACATTTTGCTACATGACAGCCTTATTCTAAAATCGATTAAAATGGTTTTTTTCCCCCTCATCAATCTAAAATGTAAAAAAAATGTTAATATTTACATAGTATTCAGACCCTTTAATCAATACTTTGTTGAAGCACCTTTAGCAGCGATTACAGCCTTGAGTCTTCTTGGGTATGATGCCTGGTACACCTGTATTTGGGGAGTTTCTCCTATTCTTCTCTGCAGATCCTCAAGTTCTTTCAGGTTGGATGAGGAGCATCGCTGCAGAGCTATTTTCAGACACATGCAAACATGTGTCATGTTTCATGAGCTGAAATAAAATCTCCCAGCAATAAAAAAAAAAGAGTCCCTGGGTTCGCGCCCAGGCTCTGTCGTAACCGGCCGCGACCGGGAGGTCCGTGGGGCGATGCACAATTGGCCTAGCGTCGCCCGGGTTAGGGAGGGCTTGGTCGGTAGGGGTGTCCTTGTCTCACCGCGCACCAGCGACTCCTGTGGCGGGCTGGGCGCAGTGTGCGCTAACCAAGGTGGCCAGGTGCACGGTGTTTCCTCCGGCGCATTGGTGCCGCTGGCTTCCGGGTTGGATGCGTGCTGTGTTAAGAAGCAGTGCGGCTTAGTTGGGTTGTGTATCGGAGGACGCATGACTTTCAACCTTCGTCTCTCCCGAGCCCGTACGGGAGTTGTAGCGATGAGACAAGATAGTAGCTACTACAACAATTGTATACCACGAAATTGGGGAGAAAAAAGGGGTCAAATTCAAAAAAAAAAAAAAAAAAAAGCTTATTTCTCTCAAATTTTATGAATAAATTGGTTAACATCCCTGTTAGTGAGTATTTCCCCTTTGCCATGATAATCCATCCACCTGACAGGTGTGGCATATCAAGAAGCTGATTAAAAAGCATGATCAATACGCACCTTGTGCTAGGGACAATACAAGGTAGTTAGGTCACACAATACAATGCCATAGGTATCTCAAGTTTTGAGGGAGCTTGCAAATGGCATGCTGACTGCAGTAATGTCCACCAGAGCTGTTGCCAAATAATTGAATGTTCATTTCTCTGCCATAAGCCGCCTCCAACGTCGTTTTAGCGATTTTGTCAGTACACCCAACCGGTCTCGCAAACGCAAACCATGTGTAACCACGCCAGCCCAGGACCTCCACATCCGGCTTCTCCAACTGCGGGATCGTCTGAGACGAGCCACCCGGACAGCTGAAAGACTGGCCTACTGACCTAGACCTGATAGACTGATAGCCTGTCTGCCTGAAACACGGAGAAGGCTGCTATTGACTGAAACAGGTCAGAAGGCAAGGGCGGACAATGGTTATCCATGTTGATGGTTGGTCACAGACAGGCAGAGGGGTGTACATTTAAGGAGCCATAATGAGTACTGTGTTGTCTATCAGTTATTTGTGTATGTTCACAAGCAGCTACCCCTACTTCCATTGTTAGTCAGAACCTGAGGCTAAAGCTGGAACCAGAATTCACACACACTGTCTATTCAGCACATCAAGTTGAAAGTCATCAACAAGTCTAAGTCGGTGTTATGTGCTGAAGGAGTTCAGGTCTCAAGTGTGACAGTGTGCCTCAGGCAATCGTTCAGGCAGAAATAATCATAAGTGACGTTTAACCAAGCATATAATGAGATGGTTAGGGCTGTGACCATACCAGTATCACAATGTTTTTTCCATGTCAAAAATGAAAACACGAAGCAGACCAAACTCTTTGGTCCTTGAAAAACCTGACGTATGTAAAAAATGTTTTGTGCTATAGCTTGGAAAATCAACAAATGTGACTAGATGACAACATGATGACGCTTGTTTCCAACAAATAACTTAAATCCAGTTCCTGTTTGGTTTTCTTTCCACGATACTAACGAGTATCGCAATACTTGTATCGTCCCGGCCCTAGAGATAGTCAGAGGGTACTCAGTCAACAACTACAGTGCTGATTGTACCCACAAAACTTGTATAGGAGAAAGAAGGAAGGAGGAGATGAGTGTTAGATGATGGACTGGTGGCAGCCGGACGGGAACAGAAGCAGCAGCACCGTGTAGCGAATAAAGTAACTTTTTGGACCTGAAGGCCAAGACTGTCAAGATAAAGGTGCTCAAAGTTGAAACATTTTGCGCACCCCATCCTACCATGAGACATCCATGTCTTCATCACTGGAAAAGGTAAACAGTTGAGATGTCAACCCTCCATAGGAAACCTTTTGGAATCATAGAGATATAGATAACAGAAGAGACATTACCATTTCATTTGATATTCGACGGTGGGTGGACCGGCGGTCATCGTTGTGGTAGTAATTTGAAGTTAAAACATTTCAATTGCAGTGGTCTGAAGGGATAGGTCCATTCTGTGAGTTCTATTTCTGATTGAAATGCCACACGCCCTGTATTCAAGAGCACATTGTGTGTCAACCGATGGCAGTAGTTTGGCATTCGGGTCCAAAAAGTACCTTTCTGACCACTTCTTCCAAACAAGTACATAAAGTCTTGTTTCAATTCAAAAGGGATTCTGTCAAAAAAGTGATTGAATTCAAATGGATTTACCCCCATTCTCTTGTACAAGGCTGAGTGACTGTTCATACAAGTAAAACAACCTCACCACGTCACAAACCTGTCTGACTAGCCAGTGCTGTTTTTGACAGAACGCTTCAACAGAAAGACTAAGTCAGAGACAAACACTGAGGACACAGCATTGTTGAAACTGTTAAAGGCAGAACACCCTCCATCTGCAATACAATCTCAGGATTCAGGATGTTGTAGTTGCCGATATAGATATTTTCTGAATGGATTTGATGTCTTTATAGAGAATGATGGACAACTGGATTAATACCTCAAACTGACTGGAATTGACTCCCAACCATGCGTACAGGTGAGCCATTGGAATCTTTACAAATGTATGATCTCAATTCTCAACTGATCTCATTTCTGAAGTTACAGAGAGCAAGGCATTATAACCTCCTTAAAAAGAGAAGCTTTCCTACACAGGTTGATGATAAGTCATTGCTATGGTGACGAACCGAACCTCTCTTTCGGTTGAATATTGCAACGTCTGTGGCTAACTCGTCGGAAGTATATGCTGAATAAAAACCGATGCTTTGCAGTTTGGGTCTCAATGAAATTCATAATTTGTTGATGACATCATTTTCCATTTTTATAGAATGTCGGAAACCAAAACGGTGGTATAAAAAAATCCCGTCCGCTGTTTAGTATGAATGTAGTGAATGTAACAAATCATGTCTCTCTGCTGCAAAGGGGTTCTTACTGTAACGTACTACTTGTGGTCGAGCTAGGTTCAGAGTGCATTAATGCATGGAACTGTAATGTGTTTTTACTGGCCAAAGCACATGATCCATTCCAAAACAGTACAGAAATGTCCCAATCTCATCCGATTTTCTCTCTCTCTCTCTCTCTCTCTCTCTCTCTCTCTCTCTCTCTCACTCAAATTGCTAGGGGGCTGGCTCACATGGAGGAACATGTTGAAAAACAGTTGCTTTCAAACTAGGAATTCTGTGGCTAATTGAGGTAAAACAGGAATTCTGCTCATAGATTATACATGTATGATCTACACATTTACACATCCAGCCCAAAGCGGGAGGTTTAAAAAAAGCTCACTGGTGCAGCAATCTGAGCAGCGTAGTCAGGTATTTGCATAGTTGCACACCAAATTCCAGATCATGATTTCGATGGGTGAATGGACTCCGGCATTAAGGATATTTTATTGTTGAGTTGCCTATTGTTAAACCTACTTATGTAACCTCTGTTGTCAGAGAGTTGAAAATTGTAAAATTGTTCAAGTTCAAGGTGGCATACTTGCAAGATAAAACTGTGTTGAACTACTGTAACTCATATTTGCAGTTTAGGCTGTAGACAGAGTATTAGTATACTGTATGTATAGGAGGTGTGGTCATCAACTATTAATACCTAGGGGGGTATGTCACTCACTGAATTTGCTGGGTTGCTCTCTCTCTCTCGCTCGCTCGCACGCACGCACGCACACACACACACACACACACACACCTGTAGGATAATAACTACAAGTCTGGGCCAGTCCTGAAACTGATCAACAAGTAGGCCTACAGGCCAGGGGATATCAAGTCAGTTGTTCAACTGAATGCATTTAATCAAAATGTGTCTTCTGCATTTAACCCAACCCCTCTGAATCGAAGAGGTGCAGGGGCCTGTCTTAATTGACATCATCAGCACCCAGGGAGCAGCTGTTCTTGGGTGTAACTGCCTTGCTCAAGGGCAGAACAGCAGATTGTTCCACCATGCTGGCTATGGGATTCAAACCAGCAACCGATCAGTACTGGCAGGGCGCTCTTAACAACGAGGCTACCTGCCGCCAAGGGAAGCAAGATATACAAATCCCTACAATCGTGACAATGCTGCTTCCTTTTGCATTTTATAATGCCAAGCTGTCCTATAGCTTTATCATCATTCCTCAGCTGCTTTTTCAAAGTGATAGTTATTGCTCAATCCTATGGGTGTGGTAGGTATAGAATTTTCTGGAATTCAACCTGTTGTGAATGTGTCTCGGAAGGTGTGCCTCTTTCGAGTCCAAGTCTTCATTCCTTTCTTTCACATGAGGATCTCTTCTGCAGCTACAGAGAAATACTTAATAGAGGATTAGAGGAAGACTATTAGAGGACATAATTGCAGAATGACGCTCTGTGTGTATGAAAAGTTGTATTGCTGTCACAATGAATTCATACAATGGTTGTCTTGCCGCGCATCATATTTCTTGTTTCTAGCTTTGGAACATTATCTGTGTAATTGTTTGACATGTTTACCGCACCATTAGAAGCTCGTAACACAAGCATTTCGCTGCACCCGCTATAACATCCGATAAACTGCTACAAAATAAACTTTGACCTGATTTGATATCGTACCTGAGAACAAAATAAAACAGTATAATGACACTAATAATGAGAAACTCTGTCAGACTGCCATCATTCAGATTGGCTGTATTCAGACTGTCTCTCTCTCTTTCCTCTTCAGGTGAAAATGACACGCCCAAACTGACCTCTTGACTTGACCTCTGATAGGTCAGGGCTCAGATTGGAATAACCCCGAAAATACAGACCAGTCTAAACCCCTCAACATGTCTTTCCCGGAACACTTCACGTCCCCTTTACCCCCCAGACCAGAGGCCAAACCCCGGCCCCCCATCTCTAGAAAAACCCCTTCCTCCAATGGAGCCCCTTCCACCCCCTCCCAGCTTGGAGAGATGGGCAGCACAGACCACAATTCGGGGGGGAAAGTCAACAGCATTGTGAGTAAGTTCAGCCACCCAGAGACTACACCAACCACCAGTGGAGATGCTAAACTAACCACCAATCCAACTCTCCGGACCCGGGGGCCCAGGAGGGCCCCCACAGTCAAACCCAAACCGACCCGGCACTCTGTCCAGCAGTCTGGGGGTCCAGACCAGGCTCCTCCACTGCCCATGAATAGGAGCCGGATCCTGCGGCAGGCCAAAAGAGAGACCCCTGGAGGAGAGGAGGGAAATGGCATCACAGTCAGTCGATCAGGTAGAGTCAGTCAGTATATCAATCAATGAATTAATCAATATTCATTTGTATGAGTCCTCTCACAAAAATATGTTAGGATAGGGACTGATAATTTGTTAGCATTACCAATGTAGCCTATTTTTCTACAAGGCAAGCATTACGGAGAGAGAGCTACAAACTGAACTGTTTTTTTTTCCAAATGAGCTATCCCATGGGTGTTCATTAATCAAGTGTTGTCAAGCAACACAGTAACACGTGACCTAATCACTTTCATAACATATCCTCCAAAAGCATTAACAACACTCCCAGCCCAACCCCACAAGCTAGACCTGGGGGTGGCAGGTTAACAAAACAACATGTTTGGAATTTTAATGGAACAATCATTGACAGGTTTCATGTACCTCTACACATTTCTTTTGTCAGTTTGATGTTAACCATATGTCACCGTATGTCACATGTGAGTGCAGTATGTGTGGTATGTTCCTTTGAGAGCGGAATCTCTGCTCGTGTGTGTTGCCTAGTCCCTGAGGCCATGAGGGGGACACCTGTTTTCACCTAACCTAGAGACAAACGGGTGTGGCTAGACCACGTGATCTGACTACCCTAACAGACAGAAGCACCTGTATACAGTAGGTAAACACAGTTCTGTATAGGTAAAGCAGGTCTACTGAAACAGACTGGCTGTACTCCAACACACTCTGGGACGAGAAGTGAGTGTGTGTGTGTGAGTGTGTGTGTGTGTGTGTGTGTGAGTGTGCCAAACAGCGAGAGAGAAAGAGAGAGAGAAAAACGGGTAAAGAGAGGCAGTGAGAGGTTACATAGAGACTTCGAAGAGAGGCAGAAAGCGACAGAAGAAGAGGAGAGAGCGCGAGAGGAAATGAAAGAAAGAGGGCCAGAGGCTCCCTGTCTAAGACTGCACTGCTTAAAGGCCTTGAAGAGGGTCTCACTGTTTCTACTGTTGCAGAGGGAAAGAAAATAAGGAGCTGATAGCATTTCTGACAACAAAAAAGAACAAACAAACATCAAAATAGGTTCACATTTTTGGCTGTTTCCTGTTAGTATTAAATGCTCATGAAGCTAAACAACTTGATAATACTTCCCTACGTTTATCTGACAAAGCAGAACGGTGTATTATGAAAATAAGAATGATGTTAATTTGGCTAAGAAAACAAACACACACATCGGTTTTCTATCGTTGTGGGGACCAAATAATTGATTCCCATTCAAAATCCTATTTTCCATAATCCCTAACCTTAACCCCAAACGCCTAAACCTAACCCTAATTGTAACCCTAACCTCTAAAATATACTTTTTCCTTGTGGGGACCGGCGAAATGTTCCCACTTGTCCCACTTGTCCTTGCTTTACTATCCTTGTGAGGACTTCTGGTCCCCTCAAAGATAGTAAACCAAAACGCACACATTCCCAAGTAATAATATATGCCATTTAGCAGACACTGTTATCCAATGCAACTTAGTCATACACGCATACATACATTTGACCTATGGGTGGCCGTGGGAATCAAACCCACAACCCTGGAGGTGGAAGCACTATGCTCTACCAACTGAGCCAGACAGGACCACGTGACATAATTTCACTCATCTCTTAACTATGCTATGACACGGTCATCAGACTGCTTCTACCACGTCAATCTTTACTGTTCAGGCACTGGAGACTTCCTTTATTCACTCTCTTCTGTTATGATGCACTCTTTCTGTGAGGCCTAAGGCTTAAAGGGAAACTCCACCCAAAAACTATCTTTTGGTATTTGTTTCATTAGTCCATTTGTTGACATAGTCCCCAAATGTTTGGCTTGTCAGCACTCAATTTTTCAAGATATGTAGCTTTCAAAATACGGAAATCATTACTGTATGATGCTGCATATGATGCAAAATACATCACGCGCGGATGATTTCTGTATTTTGATATGTACATGTCTTGAAAACTTGTGGGAATATGTCAACAATGGACTAATTAAACAAATATCAAAATAAAATGTTGGGGTGGTGTTTTCTTTTGTTACCTTTCCCTAGAGAACTGAGGTCAATCAGGACACAGAAAGAGAAACACACACACACACGCACACACACACACACGCACACGCATGCACACACACACACGCGCACACACGCACGCACGCACACACACACACACGCACACACAGTGAAAGTGATATGCCCTGCTATCATATAATTCAGATGTAGGAACATTCTAGACACATTCACAGTGATCAGTGAACGCCATAAAGGGTTTAAGTCTGCCAAGGTTCAAGGGTCAACAGAGAAAGTGATCCCTAGTTCTTGGGGTTCCTTTTAACAATAAAGCCAAACAAAACAAAACAAAAATGATTATTTCTGATGCTTTGCTAATTTCCCATTACTGCAAATATCTAAGCAAACACGTGGCAGTGGATGTAAAAAATGATGTTATGTTAATGCTAATTTAGTGATATGTATCCCTCCCTCTCCCATCAGCACCTGGCGGAAAGGAGGTAGAGCGACAGCTGATTGGAGGAGTGGAAGCAGAGGCGGAGCACGGTTCAGACACGCCCCTTAACCCATGCTTCGACTGGGAATGCAGCTGTGTTTGCCACCTCCACATGCCCGGCATGAAGCTGGTATGGGTGCCCATCGATGAGGAAGAGAAAGAAGATGAAAAGGAGGAGGAGGTTAAACTGGAAAGGGAGGAGGAAGAGAGTAGAGGGGAGGGGACCTCCTTGGCCATAAAATGCCCCCCCACCCCACCTAAACAGACCCAATCTTTCCCAAGTCATTTTAAAGCTTCCATAGAGGAGGAGGAAGAGTCTATATATGAAACTACTCTACCAATGGTGGATCCAACACCTAGAAAGATCTGCCAAGAACTGGACATTCCCCTTATCAAGGTTCAGAAAACTGTCTATTGGTCAAAACTGTCCTCCAGCAACTCGGAGGACAACACTTCGGTCCAGTCCGATTCGGACCCATCCCAAACCCAGACTGCTGAGGATGCCTCCGTGGCTATCCCACCTCGGGTATCTCTCGCCCAGGACAAGTCCAAAACACCCGGCCACAACCTCATGCCCATTCCCAGGGGGGGTATCGCCTTGCCCCAGCCCACCGCGGAGGAATGGCGCTCCCTGCGCCCCTCACCCCCCAATCCTTCCGCCAGTCCCATAGTACTCCACCGGGCGGGCAACAGAGTCCCCCCACCTCAGCCCCCCAAGACAGGCATCTCCGTCCATTCCGTCAAGCAAGCTATAAAAGGTCACTATAAAAGTAAACACACAATAAACCTGTTTTCTGACATCTTTTATAGTGAGAGGTCATATATTGTTCATGCTTTTGTGTCTCCCTCTAGAACACGAGGAGGATGGAAGCGCTGAAGGAGAGGAGGAGGACACAGAAGAAGACAGGTGAGCTCACTCATCCCCGAGGTTCTTCTATTTCTTCCTCTTATGATGACCTCCATATTTCCTGTGGTACTCTCATCTCCCATGTCTCGTTTTGGCCCTGCTGAAAATCTTCCTTCCTTCCTGTAAGTGACCACAGATCAGAGAGGGTTGGATTGGTGTCGGTGATAGGGTTTCACTTATCCAATCACTTATCAGTGATTACCAAAAGGAGGAGAGGAAGGAAGCATATTTAAAGTGTTAGAACCAGACCTATTTCTCACTCCTTCATTGTCCAGCTCAGTCAGTTATATAACACCCTGCTCTTCTTCTTCCCAGTGCCCCTCTCAGGAGAGGATGCTTTATTGCCTGGGAGTCCAGACAGCTGGATGGTAAGGTTACCTGACACCCCTGACACAACCAAAAAGCACCCAAAATATCAGTCATGCATGAATCAGGTTACAGAACTATAGGTGTAACATTAGACCAAAGGAACAGAACATTCTTGGTCCATCATCATTGTTTGAGGGTCACCCATAGAGTAATACCACACATATTTAAACCTCATCCTTTTTGGTGTTTGACCTTTGCCCTTTGACCCCTCAGTGCCTCTGTACCAGACGTACCGTGCTACCGTCCTCCACAAGGAGATCCGGCGCCAGACGGTGTGCCGCAATACCAGCAAGGCCAGCGCTGACTACCACATGGACTGGACTGCACGCCGGGGTGGAGTGGGCGTGGGGGCGGTGGGCAATGGCAATGGGGCACCCAGTGCCACTATTCCGTTGCCCACCCTGGGCCAGAGCACCCTGTGGCAGGATCTACCAGAAGTACGGAAAAGTGGGGTGCTGGAGACCCTCAGCCCTGCACAGTGCAAGTACCAGGAGGTGAGGGGGAGGGGGGGGGGGGGGTAAGGTGGGCAGGGGGGAGAATAGGAGGAGAGAGGTGGGAGAATAGGAGGAGAGAGGTGGGAATGAGAATAGAGAAGCAAATGCAATTTATGGCTCAGCTTTTCACGGTTAACGGCATGGCTGCCAGAACATGGGTGTGTCAACATAAACAGGCGTATCAACAGAAGTGGGTATATAAAAAGCAAACAACTAATTTGCCACATTTGTTGCCACTCAGGGCAGTTTTGCGTGGCTGCAATTGTGAGAGCATTTTAGCTAAGCCTAACCCTAACCCTTTTCCTAACCTTAACCTCATTCTCCTAACCTGTTACCTTAACCTGCTACTTTAATTCTCCTAACCTGCTACATTAGTTCTCGTAACCTGCTACGTAAAAACAAACCATCAATCCTGAAAAAGCACCAGGAACTGAACAATGAAAATGCGTTAAGAAACGAAAAACAACACAGCTTAATCAAAACCATCTAACCAATCAGTTCCACCATTTGCTGATGATCCACCCATTTATTTTGCCCTGCCCACTTTCAGACACATTCCACATATACAGTTATCCATACTTGGGTTTTTCAGTCATCAAGTAAAGTGAATTATTGATATTTTAGTTGACTGAGTTTCACCTCAATGGACTGAATGTCTGCAGTTACCATCAATTGAAAATTCAGTACAGAAATGTGGCCATATTAATCAGCCCATATTGTATGTCTTGGGATATTTCAGTGATGGGCTGATTGTACTGTATGAATTAGAAGTTCACCATCCCATTGTCTCTCTCCCCTCAGAGTATGTTTGAGGTGTTGACATCGGAAGCGTCGTACGTTCGTTCCCTACGTGTTCTCAATGAACACTTCCTGGAATCCCGGGAGCTGGAGGAGGTGCTGATCATCCGGGACAGGAAGACTCTCTTCTCCAATGTCCTGCGAGTCCTGGAGGTCAGCGAGAGGTGAGAGAGAGGGAGGAATGGAGGGATGGCTAAAGAGTGGTACTTGGCTAAAACAGTGGGGAGTCAGAGTAAGGAAGGAGTGATGACTTGAATCAGCAGCATGTGGAGGGTTTTGTTGTAGCCCAACTTTAATATAAATAAAAATGTTCCTTCCTCACTGTTTCGTTGTGTTAATAAACCCCTTAATGGAAATCAAAATAACCTTTGACCTTTGTAAATCTTCCCCCCCATTAGTTTTCTGATGGCCCTGGAGAACCGTAAGGAAGAGAGTCTGGTGTTCTCCGACATCTGTGACATCATCCATTTCCATGCTCAGCACAACTTCCCGGTCTACATCGACTACGTCCGCAACCAAATCTACCAGGATAAGACTTACACCTCCCTCATGTAAGACTGGCTTCATTACTGGGTCTAACAGTAAAAAAATTCCCAGATTTTTCTGAAATCCCTGTTGGAGGATTCCCAGATTTTCTGCTTACTCCAACCTGATTCCAGGAATCTTCCAACTGGAATTTTTGGAAAACTTTGGAATTTTCAGAAAGTTACCAGAATTCTGCAAACCTACTCAGAGGCCTCTTGGTCTGACAATTGATTCAACCAGAGGAGGAGGGGGTCCTGAATGATGTGTTTGTCCCCACAGGAAAACCAATGTGGACTTTGCCACGGTCATCACCCGTCTGCAGGAATCTCCTCAGTGCCAGAGGCTGCCATTCATGTCCTTCCTGCTGCTGCCCTTCCAGCGAATCACACGCATCAAGATACTCATCGAGGTGAGGGGCATCATGGTAACTGTAGTTGTTGTGGGCTGCTGTGATGTGGACTACAACGGAGTGTGATCGTAGGGAAAGCGATAAACCTTATGATTTTATGCTTTTTTTGCTTGTCTTTTTTGTTTGTTTGTCTTGTATAACATGGCTTGTGGTTGTTGTTTATCAGAACATCCTGAAGAGAACACATTTGGGGACGAAAGAAGAGCAGACTGCCTCCAACGCCTTGGACTCTGTTTCTAAGGTAACCGCACCTTTCGTCTTTCCATCCATCCGTCTGCCCGTCCACAGACATTCTGACTGTTCCATTCTAAAGCAGTGGTCCACACCAGTCTGGAATTATGGAACAATGACGCCAGTCCCCTAGTCTTTGGTGTGGGATTGATGTCCTATTGTGTCACTGCAGACAATATGACCAAGTACAGGTTGAGAGAGATGAAGACTGTCTGACACTGGAGTACCAGCTAATGTTATTCAAGTAGAGCGGGAACCTCTTGAAAAAGAGATGAACGTGATACACTTGTGAAATAGAGGAACTGAAATGAGAGAAGGGTTATGTGGATTGTTCCACATGTCTGTGTGAAAGGAAAAGTGGAGGAGCTGCCAAGAGGTCTCTTTCATTCAGTCTCTTGTTCTTTTTCTCACACAATTTCTCTTTGTTTTTGTCTCTCTCTGTCTTCCTCTTTCTATCCCTCTGTCTCAGATCATAGAGGAGTGCAACACCCAGGTGGGAAAGATGAAACAGGTGGAAGAGCTGATCCACCTCTCCAAGACGCTGGAGTTTGACAAGCTCAAGGTAATCAATTAATCAGTCAGTCAGTTAATTCACCACCCAAATACACTAGAACCCTATCCCTTTCAGCTTGATTCTTATACATTTCTCTCTCTCTCTCTTTCTCCACCTCTCTCTCTCTCCATCTATCCTCCCCACCTCTCTTTCCCTCCCTCTCTATCAGGCCATCCCCATCATTTCCCAAACCCGTGTCTTGGAGAAGCGTGGGGAGTTACAGGAGATGGCCAAAGGGAGCACCCTTTTCAACCTGGGTCACAAGTTCACCCCCGTCTACCTCTTCCTCTTCAACGACCTGCTCATCATCGCCACCAAGAAGGGGTGAGTCCCCCATATGGTGTTCATAAGGATTTATGAAGCCTTTATAAACCTTCCTAAGGCCTTTATCCCTCATTAATGCTTCACATTTATAAGCAAATGTTGTGCTAGAGTAGAGGATGGCTCTACATTCATACATTCTAGGACTCATCCTAGACTGCCTTCAATGTGTTTGGTTCCTCCTCTCATCCCTGTTAGTTCAGAGCGTTTTGTGGTGTTGGACCACGCCCACCGCACCCTGGTCCAGGTTCAGCCAATAGGAGACGACCAGGTCTCCAACCCTAGCTATGAACACTGCTTCTGTCTGACTCTACTGGAGAACCACCAGGGACGCATGATGGAGAGACTGATGAAGGCCCCTTCACAGTGAGTAGTATGCACAGTGTGTGTGTGTGTGTGTGTGTGTGTGCATGTGTGTGTGTGTGTGTGTGTGTGTGTGTGTATGTGTGTGTGTGTGTGTGCATGTGTGTGTGTGCGTGTGTGTGTGTGTGTGTGTGTGAGAGAGAGAAATACATCCATGTGTATGTGTGTATGGTGCGTATGTTACACATAATACCCCATAATGAGAGAGAAACAGTACAGAAAGGCAGAGAGAGGTTCCGTAGAGATGTTGAAGAGAGACAGAAAGCGACAGAAGAAGAGGTAGAAAGTGCGAGAGGAAGTGAAAGAGCATATGTGAGTCAGGTATACCATGGCAGCAGGTAGCCTAGTGGTTAGAGCATTGGGCCAGTAACTGAAATGTCACTGGATCGAATACCGGAGCCAACAAGGTGAAAGTCTTTTAATGTGCCCTTGAGCGTGCCACTTAACCCTAAATTGCTCCAGGGGCGTCGTACTACTATGGCTAACGTTGTAAAACACATTTCACTGAACCTATCTGGTGTATGTGACAATAAAAAACAACATATATCATCAGGTTGGTGGCTAAAAATGTCTTCATTATGTAACACACTGCCAACAGACAATGATTAACCTGCAGTAGTCATCACAGGAATGCATTGACAGCCCATAATGCTCCCAAACACACAGTCAGTCACATACTCCAGTTAACACCAACATACCTGAGATACGGGCAGACTAGGAGAACCGGTACGGTATTTTCCCTCAGACATAAGTACACCTATTTTTGTTTACAGATGTGGTATTTGTGTGTGTGTGTCTATGGTCTGTTTCACATGTCCATTCTCTCTCCTCTCTTCTTGCCTTTCTTTTCCCCTCATCCATTCTTCTCAGGTCTGACCTGCACCGGTGGATAGCAGCGTTCCCTGACCCCATGAAACCTGATGGGGACAAGGAGGAGGTTGTCTATGAGGACTGGGGTGAGCGACTGGTTTAGCTTGGTGACACACAACCTATAATTAGCTGCAGTAAGGCAGCTTGTAGTGACTGGGCTAAATTCAACCATCAACATTGACATCTATCCTCAGTTTGCCTTACATGGACACACTTTGTGCTATTTGCACTTGTGGTTTATAATTGTTCGGTTTGTTGATATTTAGTCTTGTCTCTGTCCTCAGACTGTCCTCAGGTGCAGTGTGTGGAGCAGTATGTTGCTCAGCAGGCTGATGAGCTCAACCTAGAAGCCACTGAGATCATCAACGTGGTGCGCAAGACCAACGAGGGTAAGACCCGGCAGGAAACGAATGTCCCGACCCGTGGTTAGTTTAGGATACTGGGTAGCACTATATTTTACAAACCAGAAAAAAAATCATGTTTTACTTGATAAAATGATAACACAGTAATACATTAAACTCTCATCTTTCCCTCAACCCTCCTCTTTGTACGTCTTTATCCCGACAATTCTAATTCAACCCTGTACCTGCTAGCAGTTTATTGATTTGTGATGTTGGTTATTTTGCGTGACTTAAATGTAAACATCCTATCTCCCTGCTCCCTCTTCCTCCCCTCCCTCTAGGTTGGTACGAGGGGATCCGTCTCTCCAACGGACAGAAGGGTTGGTTTCCTGTGGAGAACGCTGTAGAGATCACCAACGAGCATGTGAGGCGGCGGAACCTTAGAGAACGCTATCGGGTCATTCAGGCCGCCAGCATTGTCACCAACAACATGACCAAGACTACCCCGTAATGTTGACGGGAACATCAGGAGAACATCGACAGACACTCCGCAGAATGTCAGTCGAACGTTTACATAACGTCACTAGAACGTTGCTGGAATATTAAACTGGATAGGGGAGAGTGAACCAGTGCTTGCCATGCATGCTCCCCAGAAGAACTCTTAGCTGGAGACATAAGGAGCATTTGGAGGAGCTCTATCTTATCAAATTGTTTGATTGGCATGTTTTGTTTTGTTCAAATTAGTCATTTGGTGAAGTTACGGGATATGGTTTCTTTAGGGAATTTTTAAGAACCAGGAAATGATATGTAGTCTTACATGAGGAAAAGGATGAGAAACTTCTTCTGAACCTAGTATACTTATCCCCGTAAAGTTTGCTTAATGTTGAGAGAGTGTGTGTGTGTGTGTGTGTGTGTGCGTGCGTGCGTGCGTGCGTGTGTGTGTGTGTTTGAACTTGCACCTAACCCCACACTGCCAAAGGAAAGCCCCAATTGAAAAGTGCCCCTGCGACAATATGTGAGTCAGGTATACCATGGCAGCAGGTAGCCTAGTGGTTAGAGCATTGGGCCAGTAACTGAAAAGTCACTGGATCGAATACCTGAGCCAACAAGTCTTTCAATGTGCCCTTGAGCGTGCCACTTAACCCTAATTTGCTCCAGGGGCGTCGTACTACTATGGCTAACGTTGTAAAACACATTTTACTGAACCTATCTGGTGTATGTGACAATAGAAAACGACATATATCATCAGGTTGGTGGCTAAAAATGTCTTCATTATGTAACACACTGCCAACAGACAATGATTAACCTACAGTAGTCATCACAGGAATGCATTGACAGCCCATAATGCTCACAAACACACAGTCAGTCACATACTCCAGTTAACACCAACATACCTGAGATACGGGCAGACTAGGAGAACCGGTACGGTATTTTCCCTCAGACATAATTACACCTATTTTTTTTTTTACATTTTTTTTTTTACACATTTTTTTTTTGGTGTGTGTGTGTGTGTGTGTGTGTGTGTGTGTGTGTGTGCGCCCTAATGCTGCGGTTTCGTAATCACTACAGGGTTGAATACATTTGACCGTCATTATACGGTAGAGTCGCAATATCGGTAACATAGAGCCGAAACATCTAGTTGAGTCCTACTCTAGTATTATGATTCCATATGTGTATTAATTCTACAGCAGGACTCATAGGTGTAAACTCTGTGGTAATGCCAGGGCTTCTCTCTGTTTTATTTTACAATTTGTATCATGTTAAATATTAGCCACTATCAGGAGACACCCGTCTGTACATGCATTTATATCCGTCACTTTAGTGTTCGTTTCCTTCAATTTGTAGCCTATTGATTCCTTCCATTCCATGTACCATTCTTTCCTCTGTTATGTCCATGTAGTTGTTCCTGAGGGTTGCATTAGTGGATCATATAGACCCTTTTCCCCCCCGATGCACGCGACTCTTGGCGGCAGTAAGAAAGCCATCACTATCTGCGCTCATTCAACACAGCCTAGATTTAAGGTTTTATTACTTCTAAACAAAATAGAAGTTCTCATACGCTTACAATGATGTTCTGATTCTTGCTTGAACAGTAGCTAGGGTTATATTTGTTTGTGATCTTTGCAAAATAACTATTTTGGATGCAACGGTTGTTAGCTAGAATGCTAACGCTCATTGTTATAGGGTTGTAGCAAAAAATATAGCCAAAGAACCATTTTACTGGTTGAAGTTGGCCCAGCAACCTTTTTGTGACTGGCCCAACGCTCCTACCCGCCAGGCTACCTGCCACCCCCATTTAACATATTCAGTGTGTGCAGTGTGTGCAAGGTAGACACACACCTGTAGAGCACTTTACTCTCCTGCATTAGGTAAACCTGAATCTCAGCTCCCCTAAATGAGACATTGGCTTCCCTAAATGCAACAGAAGTCAAAACTTGGAGAGGGAGGTCTCTAAATAATGCTAATTTCACCATTCTTCTGTTTGTTTAAAATGTAGTGGTGAATATTTTTTACAGTGTTAAATATAAAAAAATAAAAGCTTATCAAACATTCATCCCACCTCTGTCATGGGTTAAACCATTTATTTGTGTTTTTATTTTATTCATGCACATTAATACTACAATAATGAAACATCCATATAAAATGTGCCAGGGTTAGCCAAAAGCTAATTGGCACTCGTAGTCCCAGGGCAGGTAAGGGCAATTACACAGTCACACTACAAATACTCACACAAGAAAAGACTAAATACAAACGCATCCAATAACATATCATTCTAACAACAACAACAATAATATCATCAACTGTCGTCTTACCTATGAGGAACCACAGATAACTCAGGTGTACAGGTTTGGATAGATTTGAGCCATGTTTTCAATTTCAATTTAAAAGTGCAATAATCAGTGCAGTTTCTCAAGTCCATGGGCAGTGTATTCAAGTATACTATAGCTCTAACAGAGAAGGTCGATTGACTGAGTTTACGGTGTCGGAAAGGGACAACGCAGTCACCTCTAGTTACTGCCCTTGTTATCCTGGAAGTGCTTTCCTTCAGCATGATATGCCGGCATAGAGGTGAAGGGGCAAGACCATGCAGGATCCGAAAGACAAGGCTTGCATCTACATTCTGCTTAAAGCTATCCAGACTAAATCAATGATGTTTGTGAATGATGTGACAGTGGTGGTAACTGTTCGGTTTGTTACCAAAACTCTAAAGTGTTTGTTTGTGGAGTGATTCAATTGGTTTCAGAATGGTAGCTCCTGCTTGTGACCAGCATGTGAGGCAATATCTCAGATCATAGCATGCATATATAAACTCAGCAACAAAAAGAAACGTCCTCTCACTGTCAACTGCGTTTATTTTCAGCCAACTTAAGGTGTAAATATTTGTATGAACATAGCAAGATTCAACAACTGGGGCAAAGGTTCACCTTCCAACAAGACAATGACCCTAAGCACAGAGCCAAGACAACGCAAGAGTGGCTTTGGGACAAGTCTCTGAATGTCCTTGAGTGGCCCAGCCAGAGCCCGGACTTGAACCCGATCAAACATCTATGGAGAGACCTGAAAATAGTTGTGCAGCGACTCTCCCCATCCAACCTGACAGAGCTTGAGAGGATCTGCAGAGAAGAATGGGAGAATGTCCCCAAATACAGGTGTGCCAAGCTTGTAGCGTCATACCTAAGACTCAAGGCTGTAATTCGCTGCCAAAGGTGCTTCAACAAAGTACTGAGTAAAGGGTCTGAATACTTCTGTCAATGTTATATTTCAGTCTTTTATTCTTTATAAATGTGAAAACATCTCTAAAAAACTGTTTTTGCTATGCAATTATGGGTTATTGTGTGTAGATGAGGAAAGGAAACAATGTAATACATTTTAGAACAGGGCTGTAACGTAACAAAATGTGGAAAAAGTCAAAGGGTCTGAATACTTTCCGAATGAACTGTAGACAATACAGTTCAGTAATATTGACCCTTGTGGAACCCCAATGTTATAGAGAGTCTGACTGAGTGTCCCCCAGACGAACCCTTTGACTTCTGTTTGCCAGATAGGAATACATCCAACTACTAGCTTCAGTGGACCCACTGAGGGAAAAAGAAAAGACTGCGCCGACCGACCACCTATGTCCAGTTTAGATTTAAAGCACTTTAATGGGGGGGCACTGTCCACGCAGTATTGCGATTTCAGCCTCTGATGAGCTCCTTTATGCACAGATTTTCCTTTGTACTTCCTCATCTTCACTATGTGTGTCTGTCATGTGTCCTTGATAAAACTACCCCATGCCTTTATTCCAACGCATTAGGTTTATCCGTTGATTTATCATTCTTTTTGTCAGTCAGCTGTTTAGAGTGCTCATTGCTTTGTTTTTCAGGTGCGGGTGGGTACTGGCGTTCTCCGTGCCCAGAAGTAGTTAGACCATTTAACTTGATTATTTTCTATCAATATTTGTTTTCTTTCCTGGATCAGCTGATGGTCAACAATATCACTAGACAACTAGCCTACAGCTAGACACCAATGTGCAGTATACGTTAAGGATGGGTAGCTCCAAGAGGACAGTAGGCCTATAAAGTGACTCTTTCAGTTAGAAGAGGTTAATGTCGGTTAGAAGGATCTCATTTTGCAATGGCATAGGTCTACATTCTTTGGGATTAGTGTGCCGATGAGAACAGTTTTCAAGGCGAAACATAGTGAAATGTTACGTAGGCATAGTTACACTTACAGTGCACTTTCCGAGATGTTAAAGATCCATGATCCATACAGGGTTTAAGTTTAATCTTCCAATGAAATTGTTAAAGTGGTTCAAAAAACAAAACTGACAGTTCATTTGGATAGTCTGCAAAGTCCATCTGTAAATGCTCTACAGATAGTTGATAGTAGACCATCTGTTGATAAGCATCTGCTTGCTAAGGTTACGGTTAGGTTTACAATAAGGGTTAGGGTCAAATCAGGTGCCAAAAGTGTCAAATTCAACATTAAAAAGGGATGAGAGTTTAAAAGGCAAACATACAGCCCTACTATTTTCAAGGCACCCCCAAAATGTGTCATTTGAATACTGGCTGTGTAAAAGCACTGTCAAATTTGACGCAGGCTGGTATGTAGCAAATTGCTTAAGGTCAAAGCTTAGCAGAGGGTACAAGAGCTAAGTACTGTAGGCACCTGAGAGGATAAAGTCTAAAGAGGATACTTGGGACGTCCCAACTCTGACGTCACCCTGTTGAAGTTGAACATTTAAATGATTAAGACTAAGGTTAGAGTTGGGTAGGGCGTATGGTGAAGGTTTAGGGTAAGGACATCCCAAGGATCCCTGATTGCACTAACCCACCTGAGAGGGGTGGTGGTGCCCCTGTCCTGTACTCACCTGGCTGTTGATGGAGTCTCCAGGGGTACTGGGCCAACCCCTTGGCTGCCATGTACAGGGGCAGGAAGGAGGGATGGTGGAGGGTCAGGTTGGAGAATGGAGGAAGGACCACCTGCCTTGGGCTCTGTTGTTGGAGGAAAGACAACACAGATATTGGTATATGACATAAAAAGGTATAGGTTGAATATCTCAAACTAGTCAAGATGATTGTAATGTTTTTGTGTCTTCTCCATCTACTCTGTTGTTGCTCATTGTAGGCAACTGCTTGGCAATTCAATTATAGCGTGTTTTTCACAGTCTACTAAATTGTTACTTGTGTATCAGTAGGGTTTAATGCTTGAAAACCCACATTGACCTTATGAGCAACAACATGGAAGTTCTTCTATCACTGCCAATACTTTTATATTTCACTACAACAACATTTGCAAGGACAAGCACAAAACAGTGCGCAATGAAAATAGACTACCAAAACTGTCATTACAATCATGTAAGTTTCATAAGATTCACCTATTTCTAATTAATTACCAATAGGTTTTCAAGGTACTGAAACATTTAGGAACAAGTTTTGTTGTTGATTGATCCACAGGGTGTTACAGCCAATTGATGAGCATTGGCGTTTGGTAAATGGCCAAGGCGCCACCTGCTGGCCATTTCAGGGACATCTTAATCATCTCTGTAGATCTGTATACGTTCCTGCTAAATGCATTACACCGATTTTCAATGATATAAGACTACGTAGACACTTAGTACATCAGTGAAATTGCAGATCGGCAACTTTTGCAAGTCTGTTGACAATTATGTCATTAGGATAGGAAAGTATAAAACCACTCTGTGGATAGTGCTGAAAACAAATACTTAATATCTGAATTTTGCCATCTTTATGCAACTTTGCCATTTTACTTCTGATAATGGAAGAACAATTGAAAGACATTGCTGTAGTTCTTCTGATGTTTGTCTATTTGCTTGTCTCTTGCTGCTAGAATTGCAATCTGTATTCCAAGATCTGCAGCTTCATGAAAAATGTCAGCTGGATTTCACAGGTAAGCTCCATTTTTAAATGTACTGTTTAATAATATTTTATAAACTTCTATAATAGAGCTTCAATGTGTTCTGTTAATTGGTTACCAGTTGCTTAATTCTCACCCCTCTAGTTTCCTTACAGTGTTTGTGGGTGTACATGATGCTGTGCCTCCAAGGGGTAAGAATTCTTAACTATAACTTGTTAGAATACACTTCAGGTCAATGGTAACTTAATGTCTTTAAGCTTGACTGTTGGGATTGATACCTTGTGGTGTCTGACCTATTGAGTTTTACTGGTATTGAACTTAAGTATTTTATTGCTAAGGCAGGTCAGAGTGAAATGATCTGAAGGAACTCTTTCTTAGAGAAACACTACAGGGAAGATTTCTTACAGGGCTTCCTACACTGACCTCTAACCCTTTTTATTGACATGGTTTTGTTTCAAGACATTGGAAGTGTAAGCCTTTGAAAATCAGACTTGACCATACGCATTGGAACATAACATGCGCAATGAGTTCTGACGTCGGTCTCTAATATGAACACTTATGGACAATGGCGGCGTAGAAACCAGACTCACCCTTCACAGGTCCATGGCCACGCCCAGTCTGTGCCAACAACTCTTCACCATTAACCTTAAGGCGCTGCAGTAACCAATCAAAAATGTCTCCTTTGCCTGACAACTGATCCTCCTGGTGCCTTGAGCAGTAGCACGTTGGGATTTTAGGTTGTCGCAGAGTAACGAGTTCTCCACTTTAACCAGCATGCATTATCCTGCATCAACACTGGACTGTGTAAGGACACTACATTTTAATTATATTGTAGATGTATACATCTAACAGTTACCCTGCAATATGTCAACAAGTATCTTGTCCCTGTGTCATGAAAATAAGATCTGCCTCCTTGTAATGGTTGCTACGTAACTGTCATCATCCTCTCACTATACGGGTCTATGGTGGGAGGAGGACAGTCCTGGAGAATCATGTGTTTGTGTACCTGGGGAACTTCCCCTATGATGACCTGATGGCTGTGAAGCTCAAGGGACACTACTCCATACCAGAGGCTATTCAAATTGTCTACCCCCTTCACTAGGGTTTTCCATGCCAACAGAACTGACGTGGCTGTCATCCAGGTTCCATTCGAAGACCCCATTGTTCCAAGAACTAAGTTAGTGAACAACACCATTGCCATAAATTGTTTAGTGAAACTGGGGAGTGCCATGTCCCGCAGTGGCTACTAGATGCGTTGTATGCATTTCATTAGTTGTTGGCCACGAGTCCCTCATTCAGTACTTAATTGAGGGGGGGGGGGGTTCAACTACACTTCAGTAATCCTGCCTTGGGTGCCCTACAAAAGTTGATGTGTTTTATGGTGCCCCTGGAGAAAATGAAGGCACATGCAGTAAATTATATATATTTTTTGCCCTATCGGCTCGAATTCGAACCAGCGACCTTTCAATTACTGGCTCAATGCTCTAACTGCTAGGCTACCTTACGCCACTACTGCCTGGTCATGGCTCGGTTCAATGACATTTGTAAGTTGACTTGAACCTTTGGCTTTAAGACCTTGGCTGCAAATGTCTTCACAATGATCTTCCTAGCCTTCATGTTTCTGACACTGCCTTATGGCAACTGATGGAGCCCAGTAACCCAACCACTAGCCAAGTCTCCATGCTTCATATCAAAAACATTTTAATGTGTCCTTGACCATCACAGCCAGCTACAAAATATTTTCATGAACATGACTTCTCTCCCACCAGCCTTCAAAAGGCACCTGCACAGAGGGCATCAGCTTTCAGTGGGGCATCCAACCGTTCAACTACATGTGGGAGGTTGGTGTCGGACCTGACCTGGCTATGCATCGTAGGTACATTATGCTCTATGGAAACCAGTGACCATGGACGTTTCTCTCCACCACCAGATACATCTGAGGTGAGGTGGTCACATCACTATTTAATGGAAACTATTGTAGCTGTGGTTTTATGCTAGTGTTCCATCATGAAGGTACAACTTTACATCGCAGGATATGACATTGTACCAAACTGGCTCATTTGAAATCCTATAGAGGGACGCCAAGACGCTGGAAGTTCAGCATGCCTCTACCAAACGCTGCCTCATCACAACTACTGAGCTGATCTGCGAGACTAGGTGGTGTCACTACATATTGGTGTCGGTCGTGTTTCAGGTCCTCTTCATTGCAGTTGCGCTGAGCATCTGACTTCTCCACGCATTGCAATCTGATTATTGGATGATATTGCATCTGGTATGTCACTTCTCTCCAGTGTGTTCCACAGAACGGGTGAAGACTGACAAACAGGACTCTGGCCCTCATTGGTGCAGAACCTCCCTCCTGGACTCCACCTGCAGGCCCCAAGAGACAGTTGACACCCACCAGGGTTCGAACTTTGGACTCTACACCTGTAAAACAGTCATGGCAGGGTTCAAAGTCTCTAGGCTAGTAGTGGCTTTGTCCCATAGTATCTTTGGATTAAATTGATTGGCTATCCTTTCAGATGGACTACCAGTGGTGAATGGGATTGTGTTCTACAAGCAATAGTCACCCGAAGACGGGCTTGTCATCAGACATCTTATAGGTATGGCTCTACATTTCGTAACGCCTCTGAGTCTAAGGTGCACACTATCGGATTTGTCAAACATTGGATATCTGGTCCTAAAGGGGCTGCGCTACTGAGCAGTGTCCCACTCACCTCATTGTATGCTGATGGGATATTTCATTTACTTTCTGAATGACAAATTGTAATGTGACTAACTGGTTAATGAGTGCTTTTGACTAGAACAATCTTAATGTGCTTTTGAAGTTTGAAAGTCCAGGCTCTGAGGGAGACCCAGTCACACTCTCGCTGACCAGGTTCCAATGAAAACTGAGTCTTCAGTAAACAGCTGGGTTCCAAATTACCTGATGAATTAACTTTTTTTTTCTTCTGTTTAGCTTTGCCAGAGGCTAGACTCCCATTGTGATGCCTCGGACTCTGACGATGACACGGACTACAAAGTATCCTGTTACAACAATCTACTAAATTAATTTGGGTCCCCTGGCCACATCCAGCAATTTAAACTAGCATTGAATCAATACTTTCATGTTGTTACTCTTTAAAATTAATAAATTGTTGGCTCTTGAAGACTTCCTCCAGTACTTTTTTTTTTATTTTAATTTTAAAAAAAAAATTTAAAAGCAATATACCAAGCTTAACTGCAGACTTCAAGGAGTTGGTCTGAGTGACTTAGTGATGTGCAAATTCCATGTTTTGTGCAGCTGTATAAAGACAAGTTGGACTGCCTGTGTAAATGCAGCCTTTGCTCAGGGGTATACAACTCATACCCTACAAGGTCCAGCGCCTGCTGGTTTTGTTCTGCTAATGACCTTGTGTTCCAGGTCTGAAATCAGTCCCAAAAATTCCAGTCTTGAATTTGAGGAACTTACAGCATCCAGGAATGTTTACTTGTTTTGAGCCCTTTTCTCTAGGCTTAAAATTAGCTGTCAAATGGGGCAGAGATTACATGACTGCTACTTGGACACTTAAATAGTGTTACCCAACATTATAGCAAAACCCTTAGCATGCTCATTGTGACAATCTGTCATTCTTTAGCAAACATGTTTAGTTATGCAGTCGCCTCAGCAATACATTAACTCATGCTTGTAATTTAAGGTGCAATCTGCAGTTGCTTTTGGGGCATTTATGCCCATTGATTTTATATAGTGGATTTGAAAGTATTCATACCCCTTCACCACATTGTTCACAAGTGGATAAAATCTTACTTGGACAGGTTTTCTAGAAATGTTTGAAAATGTAAGGTCTGTACTCCAGTCATGTGAAGTCAATGAAAGCCTAATTTAAATGTACAGCTTTTCTTGTATTGCATCATGATTGTCAGTATAATCGCTTCAATTTAAACATTTACAATGAACTGTTTCACCATTAACACTTTCTTGGTACATGTGCTGGGCTAATACAATTTTTCCCTACACCACAGTAGGTAGCATCATAGGCCACTTCGAACAATCTTAATGTTCAAGAACCATGTCTTCCCCCCCCCCCCCCCCAATAAAAATCAATGTTAGAACAGACAAGGTTAATTTAAACATCATGGCAGTGGGCATTCCATGGAATGGGGAGTTAGTTTGACGTTCAAGTGTAGACTTGCATAAGCAGTTTGCATGCACGTTGTGCTGTGATCACCCAGATTGGAATTAACTACATTGGTGACAGCTGTCTCAAATCAATTGCTAAACATGCCCAATGCTTTAACTCAGGGGCACAACTTGTTTTTAAGTTGGGAGGATCCATATATATTATCTAGTCGGATAAACACTAAACAGCCTACCCGACCACTCGGAGGCGTCTGCAGGGTCCTTAAGCGCACTCAACCCGTCCCAATCCCTCAGACCCTCCACTCTCACCAATAACCACCATTGAATCTTAGAATGACAAGGAATGGAATGACTAGGCATCCTTTCCTAATCTATCCAGAACTCAATGTCGCAGGTTTGCAAGTCCAAAATAAAATAGTATGGTTAAATCCGTCCTTCCCAAGTCTAACCCATCCCTCACCACCTCCTTTTACCTCACCAAGCTTGTCCCAACCTTACGTATCCACTTAATCATTCTCCCCCAACATACCTTATGCCGCCACGCCTACACCTGTATTCACCATCCTATTCTGATATGCATGCAATATGTTTCCCTTTGACATTTATTTTTCAGTGTCCGTGTAGCCTATTGTTATCGGCTACTTCTACTGATAAGTCAGTTATTTGGGGAAAGTAGGTTAGAGGGAAAGGATATTGTCTCAATTTACAATAAACTGGTCTTAAGTCAATGTAGCCTAGTGCACTCTTTTTCCTACTTCGTCCTTTTCTCAGAGCACTGGGAAGGTTTCTTGTAGCTGGATTAGGGCTTCATCGGCACTTGTGAATTCTATCTTTGCGTTGTTCCCTTCAATACCTACAGCACTGCCCTGAAGCGGAACAGAGGCTTGATCCCCTTTTCCTCCAGTGACTGATCAGAATATATTCCTTGCGCCCCGCTCAGCCTAGGAGAAGTCATGGACGACTCAAATAGTCAGACTAACTCATGGATACCATTTTTAGATCTCTGCGTGCAGGTAAATGTAAGGTAGAAACGCCTGTTAGCAATTGAGCAAATGCTAGTTAGCAACTTCAAACTGCACACAGAGCCATAAAAAAAGATGGTATCCATCAGTTAATCTGATAAGTAGTAGAGATTCTGGCAATCAAGCCATCTTTTTAAGCCTATTCAGTCCTTTCAGGTCTGATCTTAGAATGGATAGGGTCTGATATTGAACTGAAATACTTACCAGTGCTGCAAGAAATGACCAAGTCCACCATCCTGACTACCAATCCTGCCTGGAGAACAGTATTGGATGGACCACCGCCACCAAGAAGTAAAGAACGGAGTAAGTGCCTTACTTACACCTGTCAATTTCCATAGTCTGTTTCTTACTGTAGTCACCTGGCCAAAGACAAAGGGCTGTCAGAGTGACCAGGTATTTGGTCCTTCCTGTTCTTTTCCTATCTTTCAAGGGCACAGCTGTGTGGAGAAATGAAGAGAAAAGGCTAGTTGTTTGAGCAGCAGAAACTATTCCATCAGCAGAAAGGAGCAACAAAACTGCCATTATCACTTGTTTCTATGCTCCCACTATGACCTCACACACCTGCTAAACTGCCACAGACAAAAGAGACCCAACTCGTGTTTGTTGGGCTCTTCACTGTTGCACCTGTCGTGTGATTGTTAACCAGCTCCATTTTTGCAAATCTTATAATAGAATAAGTTGAGGAATCTACAATCTCGCTCTTCCCTTCGGGTTAGAATTAACACCACTGAGGCTCAGAGGAATATGGCAGTCAGCTGCTGCCCCTCCTGCAAGGTAGATGTGGCAAAGCTATGGGCCTGATGATGACACAGAAGACAGGGCATGAAATCAGACAGGGCACCCAGGATGGTATTGGGAACACAAACTGGTGTATAGCTCATCTAAAAAGAGCATTTGCCAAATGTAATATAGCCTTTAGCTTTCTGTAGCGAGGGCAGCAGTCCAGTCATTTGCTGTTGTACCAGACAATGAAGAACGACATGTCCTGACACCTACAGGGGAACATAAAGAATCATTCTCCTATACGGTTATGACGATACACTGGCCCAGACACAGTTCAGATAGAGCCCTACTAGATACTACACTAAAGAGATCCATAGACACACATTTTAGATTTGCGAATCAGTACCTCCATCTAGATCTTACAGCTGACTTCTCTGGGGAACCAAGGCACAGGTTTCATTTACAGTGTATGTGGTTTCCGCTCCATTCTCAACTACTCTGACCCATACTGCTTAGCATCTAGAGGGGGGAAAGGGATTGAAAAAAAAGTAGCAAATGATTTTAAATTTGGTTTAACAGGCACAGTGAGAGCCAGAGATACTGCAGGAGAGACTTCCTGTCAGCATCAGCTATCAAATCCTGGCCTACAGCATTAAGGCCAAGACCTGTTAAGATGCCATGTCATCTCAAGTTCTTGAGCTGACCAAACCGGAATTCCAGCCCATTTTGTTTCAAAATAAACTGTAAAAGCCTACTTACCGACAGCATCAACACGAGGTTTATTCCCAATGAATGAGAGGTCAGTAGTTACCAACAGGTATCTATCCTGACGCGCAGTCTCAACAGCCCCTATATGGACCAACAACAAGGTGAGAGACTAGTGGGTGGAGGCTAACCAATTCTGACTAAGATGGTGTGCACTTTGGCACTTTGATATGGGGGGGGGGGGGGGGGTAGTGCTTTGATTGACCAATTAGAAGCTTGTTGGGGTTAACAATGTGCATGTCCTTAATTAGATAATTGGGTCAAATGGTTGGGCAGCTTACCGGAACCTAGGGGTGCATCTCAATAGTCTGAAGCAGGTTCCTCTCCTCCCCCCCCTTCTTAGGATGTTTCCCCATCTACATAGTCGGCGATTGATATTTATACATGTAATTTCTTGGTACAGAAATTCTTCACTCTTTGGTGAATTGGTTTAGTAACCGATTCAAGTGTTATGATTTTTACTAGGCAAATGTCTTATTTCATTAAATACATATAGTAGGGATATGAACCAATTTCACAGATTTGCAAACATGTTTTACATTTTTATTGGGCAACAGAGCATCTTCAATGTAGCAGCAATCAAAGCTCCCATCACAACAATCGCCACACACACCACTGCCACATACTGCCCACTGCGGGAGGCCTCCCTTTGAGTGTGTTTAAGAGGCAGCATAGGTGAGAGGGCAAAGGTTGGATGGACAGGGTGTTCAATGGAGACAATGCCGGTGTCGATGGCAGGGTAGCGGCACTGGATGGTCAGCCTAAAAAAAATATATATATATGTACGTAGAAATTCACATTTGAATAGTGTGAAACGTGGTGTGTGTGTTTACCTGTAAGGGGAGTCTCTGTGGCTGGGGGGGTCATCCGTGGTGATAAGTTCTTTGGGGAACAGCACCTGGTTCTCATATACTAGGAAATCCCCCTCAACCTAGGTGAGGTAGAACAAGTATGATTGACTTAACACATAACCAGTGGTGTACTGTACCTAAGTAAAAATACTTTCAAGTACTACATAAGTTGTTTTTGGGGGGGGGGTATCTGTACTTTACTATTTATATTTTTGCCACCTTTAACTTCTGCTTCACTACATTCCTGAAGAGAAAAAAAAAGAATATTTTTACTCCAAACATTTTACCTAACCTGCATCCCTACTGCCAATGATCTGGCGGACTCACTAAACCCAAATGCTTTGTTTGTCAATTATATCTTAGTGTTGGAGTGTGCCCCTGGCTATCTGTCAATAAATTTTTTTTTTATTATTGTGCCGTCTGGTTTGCTTAATGTAAGGAATTTGAAAGGTTTACACTTTTACTTTTTATACTTAAATACGCAATTCCAGTTACTTAAGTATATTTAGAACCAAATACTTTTACTCAAGTAATATTTTACTGGGTGACTGTCAGTTGAGTCACTTGCTATTAAAAAGGTATCTTTACTTTTATTCAAGTATGACAATTTAGTACTTTTTCCACCACGGCATGTAACATGATGAATCAACGTGCTAACACACTCACGGTCGCAATGGTACCACATGAATCCATGGAGAAATTGAATAGGGCCCTGACGCTGTCCGTCTCTTGGGGGACACAGCTGGGGTCCAAAAGGGTGGTGTGTTTTGGTTGGGTGGGCGGGATGGTACGTGACGTATCAGTCACTACGACCATCCTCCCCTCTGGTAAGCACACTGGAAGTCAAGAGAGATCTGGGATCAGTTTTAACAGTGTTTGAATGAGGACATGTCGGTCAAGCCTTTCAATAGTACACCACAGGTGTGTTACCCAGTAACTCTCTGACACGGAAGGTGCAGCGATGGATGAGGCTGTTCTCCACCTTGAGTGTGTCTATGTCCACCACACTGACCTCCAGACGGCCAACAACACCCTGCAAACTCACTTCCTACAAGCGGGATGAGCCAGAGAGGAAGGGGAGGTTTTGATAATGAAAGTGTCCAATATATTGACTTACTACGTAAATAAGATATTTATGTTTGTTTAAATTTTTTAATACATTTGCTAGAATTTCTAAAAAAAACTTTTTTCCCCCTTAGTCATTACGGCCTATTTTTTGTAGATTGACGAGGGGAAAACATGAATTAATACATTTTAGAATAACGCTGTAACGTAGCAAAATTTGGAAAAGGGAAGGGGTCTGAATATACTTTCCAAATGCACCGTATAGACATGTTCTTGGTTAAAGATTTCAGAGATAGATAAAGAGAAGGATAGAGCACAACAATTGAATCACCATTTTAATTTGACTGAGGTGGAAGAAACACAGCCATGAGAAAAGTGCCAGTTGAGTGGACAACCAAATCTCCAGTTCATTTACTTAGATATCCCTCCTCACCTCATAGGTCATGTCCGGACTATAGAGTGGGATCTCCACACTAAAGTAGTCCTCTTCTGTTTCCACGGTAAAGCCCCCCATTTCCACTAGCTCCCAGTCCAGCCGGCGGTCCCCAATGAAGAGCTCCCAGCTCCGCTCCAGGGCCCCATAGTGCAGTAGCACCAGGAGGCCCCTCTCAGTGCACTTACCCTCCAGCCTGGGAGGTTCTGGGGCTGGGAGAATGCATGGAGAAGAGGGGAAGAAGGAGAAGAATGGCAAAAGAGTCAGAGAGAGTGAAGGAATGAGGGATTTAAACAGGACAGGGAGGCAGGTAACCATGAGTTTAGTTCAAGTGATTTGGTATTAATTCTCTCTGTCAAGAGATGTATATATATAATCACCTGTCTGCTCTTGAACATCACTCACAATGGTGGCATTATGGTAGAAGACCTCTCCATGGGGTGAGATGGTCAGGGAAAAGGTGAGAGGGAGGGTGTACCTCCTATAGCCCCCATCAATATACTGACGTAAGAGGGAGAGCAAGTTACATTGTATCATTACATTATGAAAGTTTAAAAAACTGCTAGTGAGGTATGTATACTGTACATGATTGAAGTACACTGACTATACCAGACAAATTCGTACACCTTCCTAATATTGAGTCCCCCCCCCCCCAAATACATTCATTTATACTCGATTAAGCATACATTCGTTAACTGTAATCTCGTTAGTTATGTTCCAACAACCCCTCCATCTTGTGAAATATCAGTTATTTTTAAGTCTTGGTTCCAATAGTTTATATTTTTGAGATTGCCAGTTGGCTAGGTTTTGTATAGTTCACCCATCATATGAATATCCTTTTACTCAAATAGGATTCCCTCATGATTGCTCTTATGTCCAAAGCTACATTTTGTGATAAAACGTTTAAGTTGCATTTATTTGAAAATATCCACATTGGTCAGTGCAAAACGTATTTTTAATTCTGCCATGGAAATAATTGTACCTATTACCACTTCATGCCTTTAGTTTTCCATGTGGACCATTTTTTTTTTTAATAAATCAAATACAAATAAATCGTTGAATTTTGAAAGCTATCCAAGCATTGTTCCATAAGGTTGTGTTTTTAGGGAGCTATACTGGTTCTTGTAGAATACGTTTCGTTTTCGTCCATATTGTTATAGTGTTTAACTATGAAATTAATGTTCTTAGCTTTATCCTTTGAAAACAGACACGGAAAAATATTCCGGGGATGACCATGCACATCTTCAATATGTAGCCTATTTAACTATATGTAGCAAGTAAAAGCCTTGGGTAGCGAGTTGATACAATTCCAAGTCTGGAAGGTTAAAACCACCCTCAGCCTTAGGAAGATGGAAAACTTTCCTTTATATTCTATGAATATGGAGCCATTCCTGTCTTGTGCCCCTTTCTAAAGCAATTTCAACAGATAATGTACTATGTGTATATATTAGCTTTAGAACATTTACAATATTTTTATCATATTTATTATTTCAGCTGGAAGTTGTAAAGCTTCCAAAGTTCTGAATAGAAAAGGCTATTCAAGACAGTCAAAAGCCTTTTCAGCATCAACAGACATTCTTGAGAAATCTATATCATTTGTTTGAGTATGGATTTAAACTGAAACATGTTCTTGTTTGTAAGTGTCTTTTTAATAAACCCTGTTTAATTTATATGTATCAAGTCTGATAAATGCATAGTTAAATCAAATTAAAATATACGACTTTGTCATTCTATTGCTTAGAAGCTTGTTTTTTATTTTGTCACAATTTATTAAAATAATGAGTGTAGAAAATCAGAATGGGACCTCAGATTTTCCTGGTTTTAATATACAGTAACTGAAATAACTTTGATACATGGAACTAGGAAGTACTGAATTGAGTGATGCGTGTTCTCATGTGTAAAATGTTAAATACAAGTCTATGGGAACACCATCAATTCCTGGTGCTTTTCTCAACATTATAATTTTTTGTTGGTTGTATTTTACCCCCTTTTTCTGCCCAATTTCGATCAACGGGCTCGGGACGCAAAGGGCCGAGTTAAGTGTCCTCCGAAACGTGACCCACCAAACCTAACCCCAAGCCAGCTGCACCAATGTCTCGGAGGAAACACCGTTCACCTGAAGACCGAGGCCAGCCTGCAGGTGCCTGTCACATGGAGTCGCTAGAGCACGATTAGCCAAGTAAAGCCCCATCCCCAGCCAAACCCTCCCCTAACCCGGACGACGATGGGCCAAACCCTCCCCTAACCCGGACGACGCTGGGCCAAACCCTCCCCTAACCCGGATGACGCTGGGCCAAACCCTCCCCTAACCCAACGACGCTGGGCCAAACCCTCCCCTAACCCGGACGACGCTGGACCAAATTGTGCGCCGGCCTATGGGACTCCCGATCACGGCCAGTTGTGATACAGCTGGGATCGAACCCGGGTCTGCGATGCAGTGCCTTATACAGTGCAGGGCAGAAGATGCACTCTGTTCATTCTTTAAATTCTGCAGCATAGGCCTCTCCAACCCAGCTCTTCTTTACATATTCAATTTCTCCATTAACTCTTGCAAGATAACCACATCTGCCCAAAATCTCTTTAAAATGTTCCAGAACCATATGCTCCCCAACCCCATCATAGAGCCCATTATGAATTGGATTTTGTTGGTCTTTACTTGTAAAAAATAAAAAGTTAACCTTCTGTTCCGTCTGTTGTAGAAGAACCGAATAAAACATTTTAGCAGACATGAGGGTGGTGGGCATTCCTTAGAATGGGAGGATCATAGTATAAATACATAGTTATTGTATACATTACATATATAGGAGTGTGTGGTCTGAGCAGACATTTAACACAAAAAAAAAAGTAAAGTGCATCTTTGTACTTGAGAAGCTATGCCTTAGGGCTTTTAAACTCCAACTCCTCTCCTAACGTACTAAAACTGGACTATTTCATTGTAAATACATTGGAGAAAGACTGCCACTTAGGTACTGTGGTCGGTTTGTGTTACCGTAGAAATTCTAGAGGCTGGTGGGGGTCTACTTGGGGAGACCGGGCCCACAGACTGAAATGGGATGATGGAAGCCCCACACACACACCTCAGAGAAGTGTCTGATGCCCTCCCAGTGACCAATTTCCCACCTAAAGCCCCTCTCACCAACAACCACCATTGAATCTTAGTTATGACAAGGAATAAGGATTCGTCATCCTTTCCTAATCTGTCCAGAACTCAGTCATTTTACAGTGGCTTTACAAGTCACAAAAAAATACATTTACATTGTAGTATAATTAAGTCCTTCCTTTTCTCGCTCTCCCAAACCAAATCCATCACCCCCTCCCAGTTCTCCCCAACCCAAGCTTATCCCAACCATCTTTACTCACCCTTGTCCACCCAAACCAAGCGTGTCTCACCCTCCCTTCCTTGCCCCCTCTTACCCACCCAGGCCTAGTTTATTGTTGACTCAGGAGAGACAAAGGTCGAGAGCCATGTGTCCTACTTAACACGACCCTGGCAAGCTGCACTGCTTCTTGACACACTGCTTCTTGACACAATGTGTCGGAGGAAAAGCTGTACGACTGGCGACTCAGTTGTACAGGCACAAGTCAGCGTGCATGCGTCTGGCCCGCCACAAGGAGTAGCTAGAGCGCAATGGGACAAGGACATCCCGGCCGGCCAAACCCTCCCCTAACCAGGACGACGCTGGGCCAGTTGTGCACCGCCTCATGGGTCTACTGGTCGCGGCTGGCTGCGACACAGCCTGGGATCGAATCCGGGTCTGTAGTGTGGCCATTGATTTTTTATCTTCTTTCCCCCTTGTGGCTTCAGAATGTCAACTTTGGTCTGATAGTTCCACAGCGTAAATATTACCACGAGAGGGCATTTAGCATTCTTCTGTTTCACGCCGATCCGATGGCGTCGCTCGAGATCTTTCGGTGATGCATCCATGCCAAGCGTCTCCAATATCAGCTTGACCACGTAGCTGGAAAGGTCTCCTTTTTTCTCGTATTCCGGTAGGTACAACATTCATTATTTTATCATTCAGTTTTATTGCTGGTCCAGTTCATCTTCTAAAAAGGTTTGCACCTTTGTTTCCAGAAGGCTCATTTTGTTGTCCAGTTCATCCAACACGATAGACTACTGTCCTTTCGACAAATCTACTTTTAACAACAAGTTGTGACAGTTTGTTTTGGGGAGCATTGAGAGCATTTTAGCTATGTTTTCCTGGATATCCTTCAGCTGTTCATTGCTCTCATTTGAATCTCCAAGTGGCTCTTTGTCTTCTCTAAGAGAAGCCTTGGCTTGTTGGGTTTGAGTTGCAGCGTTGCTTTACCCACAGATTGGTTCGCTGTTGTATATAAAACTGACCGCTCACACTCTCCAGGCTGCTTGGGGATATATTGATCTATAATTTAAACCATGTTGTCCAGTTTCAACATACAACCACAGTTTTGATGGTACAAAACAGAGCTAGTCACGCCCCATGCCTCCTATCGGTCCGCGCATGCACCTCATCGGTTGATGGACCATTCTTGAAACACACACAGGAAACTGTTGAGTGTGAAAAACCCAGCAGCGTTGCAGTTCTTGACACAAACTTGGCACCTACTACCATAGCCCGTTCAAAAGGCACTAATCTTTTGTCTTGCACATTCACCCTCTGAATGGCAAACATACACAATCCATGTCTCAATTGTCTCAAGGCTTTAAATAAAATCCTTCTTTAAACTATATCTTCCCCTACGGTTACTCCGATTGAAGTGGATTTAATCCCACAAGTCTAATTAGCATAATAATACAAAAAAATCCCTGTAATAATCGGTCTGTTTAAGTTAGAGACATCTGTTTATCTAATATGACCCCTCTGTGGAAAGGTGAGACCACTGCCTCACAACACTCATCTGAATGTGCCACGGTACCAGTTGAAAAAAATGTATGGAAGTATATATGGATACTTTTTAGTGACAAAAAAAAAAAAAAATCCTGATCTTTCCTATATCTCTCAGATATAGGACAGATACTTCAGAACAAACGTCCTTTAGATGTATTTTGGGAACAATCTGTAATTCAATGCGTTTGAATGGGCTAATAGAAGTAAGGCCAAATTCAAATGTTCATTCAATTATTTTTGGGGATACTTCAAAGGGTCTTAAAATTCTAAATCAAATAGCTAAATGATCCTTGGTATGACCTTAAAACAATTCCAACTAGTAGAACCTCCCCTCCGCCGGTTTAGACAGAGCTTAGACTGTAAAGGGTTTAACAAGTGACATTAATAAAAAAATCTAAGCTTTCATCTGGATTCACCTGGTTAGTTTATGTCATGGAAAGGGCAGGTGTTCTTAATGTTTTGTATACTCAGTGTACATCTCTACAATTGGTGCTTCTCTCTGCCTCTCCATTAGTCTCACCTTCTGAAGAACGGAGGAGTGTGAGAAGGGGGCATGAAGCTGGTAGGAATGTGACCCGTTGGGGTAGGGGACCTGGACCCAGGACAAAGCGTCCCCCTCCCTCCCCCCGGTGACGTTGTGGAGGGACACGTCAGGAGGGAACACACCCAGGGAGACAGAGAACAGCTTCTGGGACGATATGGTGTCTGGGGAGGGAACAGAGTAAGTGGGTGTGGAGTCATGATCAAAGCATGCAAATAGATTGGTATTGAACTATTGCAATTACTGTTAACTGTTGTGGGTTTTAGTGGCAATCTATCCCATAAATATGCAGCCTCTAGCATGGTTTATAACTTATGCCAGTTTTCGAGCAGAGGCCAACCATTGTGGTAATATCGCAAATTTGTCCGAATTCATTCAAAGCAGAGATTAATATTTGAGTTCGGATGTGACCAATCCCTGTCATTCCTTGAGCTCATTAATACTCATAGTAGATGGATACTGACTGTCTGTAAGTATGGGGGTCCGGGGGACGTAGGCGGTCTTGAGGAACCTGAAGGAGCGATGCTGGGTGAGGGGCCAGCGGTCATCCTCCCACTGGTGCATGTAGAACAGGTCTACAGACAGAGACTGGCTGTACTGGCCCTCCAACACACCACTCTGGGACAAGAAAGAGCAGTTGAGTGTATGTGTGTGCATGCATTTATGCATGCGTGTGTGTGTGTACCTTAATGTGTGTTCCTTCGGCTCCGAATGGAACGCTGACCTCCACCACTCCATCCCTCAGGTTTATCTCATACCCCCTGTCCTTGATCACAGACTCACTCAGGGCAAGCGTCTCCACCCCTATTTTCATGCCCCTGTCCCTGAACCTCCCATGTACCAGGGGGGAGAGGACATGGGGGACAGGCCAGAGCAGGTGGGTACCATCCACTGTCGCCTCATCTGGAGGAGTTAAGGAAGGGATGGAAAGGGGGAGAGAGGACGAAAGTGGTAAGAATAAGGAGATGGTAGGTTCAAAAGAGGATTGCAAATAGGATTAAAGTCAAAGCTAAGATTTGTCATTTGTATTCCCTAATAAATAGGCCACATACTCATGGAGCAGGCCACTGTGGCATCGATGGCAAGGACCTTCCCTTGATGTGGGTACAGGATGGTAGCATTGACCACCTCCAACTCAACCCCTTTCTCCTGTGTAGGCGTGGTCAAGTGAAAGACAAGAGTTACTATAACATGTACACCAGTATATTCATATCACATGCAAACAGAGCACAGTAAACACCCTTGTCAGAAGTACCTTGATGGTGTAGGAGAGGGGTGAAGAGTAGGGGCAGCGCAGGATAATCCTGGAGCCTGACTCAGAGATGTGGTAGCCCAGGGCACTGGCCTCCGTCATGGTCCTGGGTCTAACCTCCTCCTTGGTGTGGCCTGGTCTGTGGAACATCATGCCGCTCTTTCCCACCTCCTTTTTCTCCTGCCCAGAGTGTAATGCAGCTGGGACCGGTCCATTTATGGACACCTTGGAGAACAATTAAAGGAGAGACGCAGTGTAAAACAGAAGCGATTTGAAACATGTAAGTTCGGCAAAGTTCCATGCGGAGATGGACAGTACATGTCTTTTCTATTGTGATCTGATGGACCTGTAAGTCACCTCCATGTAGCTCTCCTCGCAGACGAGCTCCCGGAAGCCCCAGGGCCACTGGGCTGAGCAGTGGAGCAGGAAGGGGTACCCTAGGTCCCTCCCATTCACCTGCCGGGTCACCAACCACACTTTCAGACGGAACTCTGAGTCCCCCTGCACAGGAGAGGTTCTTATTCAATTCCATTCAATCAGAAAACAAGCTGGAAGTCAAGCTAATTAACTTGGATTCATTATATTGATCATTTAGATGGAAGGACCATTTGGCTTCTAGACAGTCGACTCCTGATTTGGACACATGCTGATTCTTACACGACTCATTCTGTCTCAAGTCATTACACATCCGAATTTGACTGCATATACCAGTATATTGAATATATATCCATTATGGGTCAATCGAGTTCACCTGGTTGTTGACGTGGCAGGCAAGGAACGAGGCACGGAACACCAGGTCTCCATGGGGATTGAAGAGCATGGTGTAGCCACACTCAGTGGCCTTTCGGCCGGACAGGAAGTGAACTCCCTGGTGGTCTGATGACAGCGGTTTAAAGGAAGCGTCAATATTCACAGTGCAGCTGGTTATGGTGTCTTCATAGAGATAGATAGAGGACTCAAGTGCCCAGAAAGTCAGTTTTAACATGGGCAGCTCCATTGAGGACTTTCACCATTTTCAAGTAGTCAACTGGGTGGGACTTTCTATGGGTTAAGGAAGGACCAAATAATTCCATCCAGGTCATCAGGAGAGATAAGGCAATAAATTATATTTGTGAGCAAACATTCCATAACTGCAGGTGGTAGTAAATCCCCAACCCGGGCTTAGTACCTACACACTCCAGGTGGCAGTATGCACCCTGTTAGTTTGTTTACGAACTCATAGAAGTAGTAGAAGAAAAATTACTACTTCGAAATGGATATGGCCTCAATGGCACTGCCCATGCTCTCAGACGCCATGGGACCGGATACAATGTTACGTCCTCTAACTATCTCTATGGGTCTACTCTACTGTCAGATGACATTCTTGTTCTCCCCGAAACGTTCACATTCTAGACAAATTCTGTTTAAGATTATCAAGTAGTGGGGCGGCAGGTAGCCTAGAGCGTTGGACTAGTAACCGAAAGGTTGCAAGATCGAATCCCCGAGCTGATAAGGTCAAAATCTTTCCTTCTGCCCCTGAACAAGGCAGTTAACCCACTAGGCCGTCATTGAAAATAAAAATGTGTTCTTAACCGACTTGCCTAGCTAAATAAAAATGTAAAAGTACAACACACCAGTGGCAGTTGGGTAAAAGAATGGCTGTATCCATAATTCAACCAATAATATTACTCTCGCACCTTGAACGTCGAATCGGCTCATAATGCCAAGGAAGCCAGACCTGACAAACAGCCAGAAGTGACGCTCATGACACTCAGACCGGAATGTTCCTATAACACAAGACAGATGGAATCATTACCTTGAATTCATTGACACAGAACACGTTTTGTTCAGTATGAATCAGCCATCAAAGCGAAGAGGCTGACTAAACAGTGGCATGCTGTTTATTGAACAGATGATGTTTATGGCGTATCCGTCTTTCTATGACACAGAAATTAGCCACATTCAATCACAATAACAACATGGTGAATGAATAATCAGATTATGTACTGTTTTATTGTGTCCTTGTTTCAGGGTTATTTTCAAATCATGTTAGATATGCATGAATCTAAGATTGACTTTTATTGTGAGTCTTTCATTGGATGATATCCAAATAAATCCTCTCCATTTTTGCATTGGAGTCTCAGTTTTGGATTGGTCCACATTTGACAAGTGTGCGGGTCTCCACTCTCCCAGAAATCTATTTGGCAGAAGTCTCCTTTACTGTACTGAAAGGTTATGCTATAAATGGCCAACAGGGGACGACACTCATACGACATAGTTCTAGTGAGAGAATATGGTGGGTGAGAGCAGGGCTGTATTCATTACGTCCTGCAATGGAGACAGTTTACCATTTAAGAAACAAACAGAGAGGGACCAACCTGAATTTTGTCCAATAGAAACTATTCTTTCAAAACAATTTCCATTTGGAGTATATGATTTGTTACAAAACGTTTTTCAGAATTGGCATACTGAATACCCCCCAGGGGTGTAACCATTAGTTCAAAACGTTTTTCAGAATTGGCATACTGAATACCCCCCAGGGGTGTAACCATTAGTTCAAAACGTTTTGCAACAGAAACCGTTTAGTCCCAACAGAAAACGTTTTACAATGAAAATGACAGCTTACATTGGACAAAGCTCAAGTAGGTCCCTCCCCTGTTGGTTCTGTTTGGTTCCTAGTAAATAAACAACAGTACTGTAAATCAAACTTACCAACTGGTACAGGAGTTGGAGTACTGAGTGTAGCACAGAGTAACAGTATGCTGGAAGAAATATTGGTAGAAGTGAGGAATTCAAATGTATATATGGACGACCTATTCTATTAATGTGACTAGATATTACCACAGTCACTACATTTACCTCTTAAAACTCACCACAGAATGATTTTGATAGCCCTAACTTTCATTGTACAAGGTATGGTCATGTTTGGTATTGTGTAAAGGTGTAGTGAAAAGTAACTTAATTTCTATTTCCTTATCTTTCTCTATTTTCTTTTGCAATTCATCAAACTTCATCCATGATTGGCACCATTTTGACTGTCAGTGGCAGCCACACCTGTCCATGCCCTAATTGGTAGAGAGCTGATTGCTTTCATTAGATCCACCAGTCAACAAGGCACAATCAATAACTTCTACTTGGCTGTCAACTCATGATAAAAGTAGACAATTTTCAAGCAAATATTCAAAACCCATTCATTAATTGGCCATCATACGTATTTCTAAAATAACCATAGGCTTAAATGTATAGGCCTTACCAACAGGTCCACATATGCCAAGACCCGCATTTATCCTACGTTCTTTGTTACGGGAATATATAGATGATTCCTTGCGTGTGTTAGACTACACCTGAGAGATGAGCTCGAAAAACAAGTGTCTCCCGAAATAAGATCCATAATGTAGATCTCTGTCTTTAATTAAAAAACATTTTCTAATTGTATCGCAGAAAGACGCATTAATTGATGATGCTGAATAAATTAAATGAAGATGAATGAAAAAAAGAGGGAAGGAATATGTGCGTTTGCAATCGCATCTTTTTATGTAGGTTTGACAGCGAAACTTAGCGCACAGCAAATGTGCTAAAATACACCGTTCTAGGTTTAGGTTTTTACAGTGATGAGCAGCGGCAGTGTAAGTAACCAGCCTAAAACAAGGCCTCTATTCTGTTTTGTAAATGAATCATTATGAATCGGTTGATTACAATGAAACGTGTTCTGTAGGCCTATTCAATCACCCACAGTTGAAATGTTATCGAATGATTCAAACACAGCTCGTGATAACCTTTTTTATTTATATTTCCTTTGCATTCATCACCATGCATCTAAATGTCAGTAGATGTATTTATTGTGCACCATATATTAGGCTACTTGTCAAGGCTGTTGATGCGAAGGCGTTGCTAGGAGATGAGGGGGTATTTGATTTTCCATGCACCCTGATGAGGTCCTCCCTTTCAGAAAAACAACATTTGCCAAAATATGAAACTCACAAAATAAGATGAATGTATAAAATTGAGAAAAAAATCTAAGTGTGTGTGTGGCACAAGCAAGAGAGGGAGCAGAGGAAGAAACTGCAGCACTTTCTGACAGACCTGGCCTTATTGGGATCATTGCAGGATAGTTCTTATAGTTATAGAACCAGATAACTCTCCATCCAATCAATGTATAAATGACTTAAAGATCCAGAAAACATTAATTATGCAAAAAGCTCTCACAGTCTCACTGCAGAATTAGATGTTCATCCATGTTCCCAAATTTAAAATGTAAAAGTTTCTCCAAACATACAGTTTCAAAGTGTTTTTGTTTCTCCTGCTGCTCTGTATCGTTCCATTTCTCCAAACTTCAAATTTCGAAGTTAAGGGTTACGTTTAGGCACACATTCTGAAAGGTTATGGTTTGAGATAGGGTTTAAAAAATAAAAAAAAGTGTCCATGACTGGAACACACAACTTTCAAATCTAGAAACATGGAATTACACCCATCCTCCTCCCATGTCCACAAACACCAAGCCTATTTGATGGTAATATCACTCACTGTTGCCCCTAGTGGCTGTTTTGAAGGCATTTCCCAACATCCTCAGGACATGAAATGATGTCCAATTTCTGCATCAATCTTGAACGATCACCCTTGAATTATCATCAGGGCACTCCTGTCTTGTCTCTCCATATATGGTTTCCGGTACCTTCAACCTTGGCTGAGGTTGTAAATGTAGTCAATGAAGAGTACAACTAATAACTCTGTCTATCCTGTTTTCTCAAACATCCAGAAATCGACAATGAGCCTATATTAAGTCTATATTATGATTCTTCTTTTATTCCAGGACAGTAATGAGAAAACATTTTAGAACAGGGAAATTCTACCTTAACTTGTTCAACTAGAACACAGATTTTAATTTTCTGTTGCAAACCTTTTGATGTTGTGTGCCATACTGAACATGACCCTGGTCTGCCCCTTCAGGGTTGGCATTCCCCTGTGTTCATGGTGTCGGCAGCCTCCTCCGTCAATAGCACCGACAGCCTGGCTAGTGACACCATCCCCCCCCTGCCCAGGGACCACCAGAGGCCTCATCAGGGCCCACAACACATGCCAAGGCAGCAGCAGCAGCACTCATCCCAGGGGCCCAACCACCATACCCACAAATAAGGGGCTAGATGAGTAAAAACCTACACACACAAATACACACGTGCATATTTGAAACACAAACACTTGAACTCATGCACTCACACAATAATTGTACTATCATTTTCCACAGGAGCAGCAGTGAAGTCCATCTCCTACCAGCCTCCCCCAGTGAGAGGGAGATAGCAGTTCCTGTGAGTAGTCATCATTGTATTCCACTCAGTTTCAATAAGGAATCAAACAGTCATATTCCATTCTGACTGTCATCTCTTCAGGAAGTCAGTGAATGTAGTATTTTCTCAGCTCCTCTGACAGACCATTGTTCCATTATTCTTTCCTTTTGTTTTGAGAATGACAAGATTTTCTAAAGCATACTGGAAATGTACCTCCTTTTCTTTTAAAGATTGAGCCATTTTGTTTACAGTCTAAAGTTCTTAGAGAGACCTGTCTCGATTCTGCTCTTCTACTAACAAATGGAAAATGATTCAATTCAGAATACCAGTAGAATTGCCATCTCTACTGGTAAAGTGCTAGCTCAGAAAAGACTTCCCAAGCAGATGGATATTATTATTGATATTAACAGGCTGAGCAATAAACTTGATTTAAATGAAGATGAAAAGGCAGAGCTTGCTAAATGCCAATGTGATCTGGACGACATATACAACGTTAAGGCACAGGGTGCCTTCATCTGTTCAAAGGCCAAATGAATTGAAAAAGGTGAAAAAACCCATCTTATTTCTTTAATTTGGAGAAGAGTAGGCAGACTAGGAATAGTATTACATCCATTTATGCAAATGACACTATCTGGTGATCTTGAAGTGATTCATAAGAAAATACACTCTTTCTACAGTTCACTATATCAGTCTCATCTTTCAGAAGGTGATTTGGGTTCCTTTTTTGATTCAGTTAATACCTCCAAAAGGTTTAAGAAACTCTGTGATTCTGATATAGATATTACTGAGTTGGACCAAGCCATTAAACAAATGCTTATAGGTAAATCTCTTGGACCGGATGGCCTGACTCCTGAATTCTATCGACATTTTTGGCCTGATAGAGAGTTATTGCTTTCGGTCTACAAAGAGGATTTTGCTAATGCTATCTTACCTCCTTCTTTGAGAACAGGGACTAATAGTTCTTATACCCAAACCAAAGAAGGACTCTCTTTACCTGGACAATTGGAGACCAATCACATTGTTGGCAACTGACTGTAAGTTACTAGCCCATGTCTATGTCAATAGGCTGAAAAAAGGCCTTGATGATATAATCAGTGAAACTCAATCAGCCTTCATTAAAGGAAGGAGTATCCATAACCATAGTCAATTGGTTTTAGACATTTTAGATTATAGTTCATAGATGGTTTTAGTTTTTTTTAAAGGCTTTTGACACTTTAGAAAACAACTTTTTATTTAGAACTCTCTCTACTTTTGGGTTTGGGGAGAATGTCTGTAAAGTGATAAGGATGATGTATAATGATATTAGCAGTTTGGTGGCTATGAGTAATGGCACATCTCCTCGTTTCTCTATTGCTAGAGGAATTAGACCGAGTTGTCCAATCTCCCCACTTTTATTTATTTTAGCCACTGATTTACTAGCCATTTTTCTTAACAAATCTGAGAATTTCAAAGTGAGACGTATTTTTGGTAAAGATATAAATATCAGTCAATTTGCAGATGATACAGCCCTTTTTCTAAGGGACAGGGCAGCTATTCCCTTGGCTATTGACAATCAAGAAATTTGGGTTGACTCTCAAACAAATGTGATCTCATGCCAATTCATTGCTGTGACTCCGTCAACATTGCCTACATAACTGTTAAAAAGGAAGTTAAATATTTAAGAATTGTTATCACTAAAAAACGTTTCAGATAAAGAATCTTTAAACATCGATAATGTGATTAATTCCATGAGAGCTTCATTAAGTCAGTGGCTGCAACGTGATATCTCAATTTTGGGTCATGTTCTTTTGTCCAATACAGAATCATTTACCCAAGTCAGACCTGTTTTCTTTCTTCTAATAACACAACAAAAAGTAAATTGTTATATTTACATTTGTTTGGAGGAAAAAAAAACGCATTATATTCAGAAATCACAATTAGTGAAAGACTATGATCATGGAGGTTTGTTTACAGGCTATTGAGTTTGAGTTGTTAGTGGGTGCTTTTAGAATTAAATGGTTGAAATTATGTCTGTCTAATATCCCTAACAGTCTGTTTAATAAACTTGGTGGACTTGAATTCCTAATGAAATGTGATTTTGACCCTCCAAAATTACCTGTGAAATTGTCTAAGTTTCACCAGCAAATGTTATTTTTCTGGAAAATATGATATTCAAGCACAATTTTCCCATTGGCCGGCTACGCCATGAATGGCCGCCTGTAAGCCTGGATACGGTCCAATCACGAGCGCCTGATCAACATCAGTGGCACTGATTCAATGGTGAAGGACACGCCCAAGAAACTCAAGTCCATCACAGACATGGGGATCACAGGGTTCCGACAGTTGACATTTTTAATTTGCATCCCGCCAAAGCAATAGTCCAGCGAAACACAGAATCCAATACTTACCTGATCAGCTATACATTTCGCCCGTTGCCTCTCCTTATAGGAATATGGCTATGAGATGTAGCGTGTGAGCTGCTGTGCCTGTGCACCATTCCATCTACCTCTAACCCAATCACCCTGGATATGCACTAACCTGAAAAGCCTTCCCAGAGCACTTCCTGGTCCCTAGAGCCCTGCTCATTTTTTTTTCTATTTTTAAATACGCCTAATCTCTGTATCCAGAGCCAAATCTAGACAGACCTTAGGGGCTGGGGTTTAGGGACTTTTTGTTGTGAAATGGCAAAAAGTGAGGATACAGAACCAAAACATGGCATTGCAGGTCAACAAATTCAAGTGTTTAGAAATGGCATTATCTAACCAATAATATTCATAAACATATGTTGCTCTAGTCAATAGCTGCCAGGTGGCGCTGTTGGACTGTATGTGACAATGGCCTTCCTGTTAATTGAGCGCTCTGTCCTCTCATTCCCTCTTCCTCGAGGCTCTCCCTTCATAGAAGAGGTGAAGTCTGAGGCATCTCCATATCCAGACTGCGGTGCAAAGACAACAGGGCAGCAGCACCAGGCCAGCCACTCCTGCTTCAGGAGAGTCCTCAGAGGAAGAGTGACCAGAGTCATATTCATTAGTGCACACTGTAGCAAAACTATTTGCAGCCAAAAACTGTTTCTTATCTGATAAGTCCAGGTAGTCCCTCCATTTCAGGAAATGTTTTGCTCTAGTACCATAAGGGCACATTTGAATGACGGTACTTAATCTCGTGGGGGTACTGTAAATGTACCTCCCGTCAGTGAAGCTTGAGGTAAAACTAAAGGGAAAATGTCAGAATAAAGTACCTTGAGAAATAAGCAGCATAACTTATCCCATGACCCCCTATCCCATGACCCCCTAACCCATGAACTTCTGTCTACCATCTCCAGCCCCACAGCGGAATGTTGTTTTCTTTCAGTCAGAGTTAGACCCACCCATAATATTTTAAATAGATATGCCTCTGCTTGTTTAGTCTCCATCAAATGTTTGGCACGAGTACTAAAACAGACAGCACAGGCTGTAGTGTGGTACGTTTGTTTTTAGCTTGAGGTTGGCCATTTGGAAGCGCTGCATCGTCAGTTGAGGTAGAAAGACATTTCCAAAAGTATCATTGTATGAAAGTTTATTCCATAGCTTACACGCATTTAAAAATATGTAAACAAGGATGTACAAAACAAGTACAACATAAAACCAGACACTTGCCCTCCCAAGATGGGGTTGTGCCATTTGTCGTTTGAGATGCACAACAGTCATTTAAAATAAAATGGTTTTAAAAAAAACTATCCATTGATATCATTGACATCTTGTCAAGTCAAATAACTGAGGCACCTTTCACTGTAAACCATGGAGATATGAGGTGCCCAATGAATACAACCCTGACGTGGTGGAATGAATACAACCCTGACGTGGTGGTCAGAGGAGTCAGAAGTATATTGTATGGAATGAGCGGATGTGGCATGAGAAAGTGTGTGAGGAGAGTGCTTGTGTGTAGACCGGTATTTGAGCTTGGGGCCAGGACGCCAACACACTAATGCTATGAAACATGCAGAGTCATGAGGTTAGGTTAAGCCAGACTGAGGGGAGAGAGTGGGCAGAGCCAAGGAGGATACGAGAACTTTAATGTCCCCATAGGAATGCAGGTGCACTGCCGAAGTTCCAAACCAACATTCCTGCCCCACACATGCCCCCAAAATCACTCACCCAGGGTTATACTTCACCCACACGGGAATAATGAGGAACAAGGAGGATCATGGGTGAGTGATTTTTCCACATAAATGCAAATATATACATACATCAATGGAGGCTGCTGAGGGGAGGACAGCTCATAATAATGGCTGGAACGGAACAAATGTAATGGCAAAAGCATGGAAACCATGTGTTTGATGTATTGGATACTATTCCACGCCAGCTATTACGAGTCTGTCCTCCCCAATTAAGGTGCCACCAACCTCCTGTGACAGTATGAAGAAGAAGAAAAACTCAGTTCTAGCAAACACTAACACCTTATAGGAACAAATTAAGCTTATGGAACTTAATTAAGGATTACATTTTACTTGATTTAGGATTACATTTTACTTGAATAGTAAGTAATATGTTATGACAAAAAATAAATAATGTGAACAGTCAGTGTGCATTGACTAGGCTAGTGGTTCCCAACAAGAGTACTAGGACACCTGGGGGTACTTGGTCTAGCCACAGGGGGTACTTGATAAGACTCATGAGACCATAGTCCTACTGGTAAAATGCACATGAGGGTGTACTTCAGGGGTACTCCAGGCAGAGAAATTCAGTTGGTGGTACAGTGACCGAAAAAGGTTGGGAACAACTGGACTAAATTACACGTGGTGAAGTCTGAACCGAATAATTGATACTAAAATGTATTAGAACCCTGCCTATGAACGCACACTACTGTGTAATTATGTCAACATAGCCCATGTTCTTCTATGGTCTGCTTAAATTTAAATGAACCCTTTATGCCCCATGAACCCTCACACACACCTCCGTTTTTAACCCCTCTCCCAAGACGAACACTGCTCACATTCGGCTCAAACTTAAGCTCCTCCTCCCTTTAAAAAAAACTATCTAGTGTTTCAGGAAGAGAAGAGGTGCATGAACCGTGTGTTACAAACAAGACTTCTCATTAAAATAAATACAAACGTCTGTTTTTTTTAAAAACATTTGTAACATTGCCATGACTGTCTGACCAGTTTAAACCAGTCCAGGCTGTGTTCAGCATTGTATGGAGAGGAAATTGAGGTTTGGTAAACTCTGTAGTCATATCCTTGTCTAGCTAAAAAAGGCACACAGGACCTTGAGCTCCTTTCTTCTAAGCATAACTGACAGTTCAGAGTATCAAGGCCACTCAGTGGAAAACAAGTAACTTGGAGTAGCATTGGAAATTAGCAGTTCAGCCTTGAAGCGTTCCAACAGTGAAAGCGAGTCACAAGGCCACTGAGGTGAATACTGGTTTCTACCAACAGCGTACAGTACAACGCTATCAACCTAGCACCTTGTTCTCTAGTAATCCAGAGGCAAAAGCCAAGGTAGCTAGCTAGTCATTAACTTCCACAGTTTGTAGGCTACCATTCATGCCAGTCATGAACGGTACTGTAGACTCACCATGTAAGCAAGGCAATGTCTCATTTGAAAGAAAGTCCAGCAGTGATCTCCCTCACACTCCTTTTTTTTCAATCCTGTTGTGTCCAGTAGTGGTGGGTTCTTTCAATCCCTCCCTCCGTGCTGTAGCTAGCCACTGGGGATGTCGTCAGTTCCGTGTCCCATGCTGGGGATCGGGGACTCAGTGCCAGATGTCAGAGGCAGAGCCCTTCCTGGTCATGGCTCTCAGTGGACTACGAGACAGGGAGCTCCTCTTCTTCCAACGGACTGCAAACAAACAGAAGAGAGAGAGGGGTTGGACAGGCGGGCTGAGCTTGGTTTTATTGCAAACAACTCTCAAGAGCAGACAGGTGCAATGTGGAAATACAGGTACAGACATTCATGTGTGAACGAAAGACTATCAATTCATCCCTTTGACAGTTTCCCCTATTGCTAGGCAACCCCCCTTAACAATTTGGTTTCTATTAATATTTCAGCATGTCAGGCCTGTGTTCTCACCTCTTCCACAGTTGTCTGGTTGTATGGAGCTTTTGGGGTTAGTAGTGGTGCTGGGCATATCCTCTCCCTCCTTCACCCCGTCCTTTTCTGGGGTCAGCGTGTCGGTACTTCCCCCTAACCCAACGTCCCCGTCCCCCTGCCAGTCATTCAGTGCCCTCTGGAAGGAGTGTGCCAGGCAGGCCGTCATGTCCCGTGCCCGCTCTGCCCGGCTACACCAGAACACCCTGCAGTGCAGCTGTTGCCCGTGATGCTTACAGATGTACAGAAACACGTTGGGTCTGGTGGCGTCGGCCGCGCAGTAGGCGATGTCCTGGAGGTACGTCTTAGTGAGCTGGCGTCCAGTGCTGAGCTCTTTGACTTCAACATAGCGTGGACGAACCACCAATGCGTGGTCTTTGCTCAGTTTCTTTCCGTTGGAGGCCCCGTCGAGCAGCCGGGCTATGGCATCCTGGGCCTGCTGTAGATCCAGGGAGAAGATTTTCTCAGTGCCCAGGTAGTGGACCTTGAAGAGCGGGTCGCCGTGGGAGAGGGACTCGGTGCGGTCACGGCGGAAGCGGCGGCGTAAAACGGACGGGGAGTTCTTGAGGGTCTCCATCAGGTGGAAGGTGTTGAGAGACATGGTAGATTTAAGGTTTCTTTTTTTGTGGGAGGGGTTCGTTTTGGGAGTAGACTGGGCACAGGTGTCGTGGTCCTCAGTCCTTTTCCCCAGGCTTGTTTCCCAGCTTCTTTGAAATCGGGTCCAGTTGGACTCAACGTCTTGATCTGCAAGACAGAAAAAGAACATGGGGTTAAAGTGGGTTTAGTTAAATGCATTGCCACATAACATTGACAATTCATGTCTGCTGATTTTAACACCACAAGATACGTTATAATGTGGAATATGGACACAGCTCATATCTTTCAGATATTTTACTTATTTTTTTGGGATTGAGGCAAACTATCCCTTTCAACACATTATGCAGAGTGGAGACCAGCACTTGGACATGTGTTATAGTTAAACAGGACAGTTAGGACATAATGTACTGGGGGAAGGGGGGGGGGGGCAGGATCAGGTGCAGCAATGACGCAGTCGGAGACAATATTCATTTACCACCAGTCACTAGATTCAGTACAGAGCCATCAAATATTTAACAGTTACTGTGCCTTGAAGGGGAATAAACCCTTCCCACTCACTCTTATACCCATATTAACAGACACTTAAAACAGCTAAACAATTCAGTCCCGTGAGGTGTCAATGTCCATCTTAACACCTGTCATTACCTAGTTATCATAGGCTTTAACCCTTGCCTCTAGTGTATGATCTTTAGGCTTAGTTAACGACATGACAACCATAAGGTGAACAAAGTATTTGACACTGTAGTCTTTAATTTAAACCAATATGTTTTTACATTACAACTCTAAAAAGTGACTTGAAATGTATTGCAAGTTCATGTGTGGTAAGAAGTGAAGTGGACTGAACATATGTTATTGAATCGAATTGTCTGAGACTTAGTGCTGAAACTACATGGGCAAATGTGACTGCTTAAGCCCCGTTAGACAACACCTCCAGCTGGACATAACTGTATTTTAAGAAAGTCCCAAAAACACCACTCCTCTATGTCTCAAGTCATTATGTTGACCCTTTCTCTTTTCTCAGCTAATCTCTCAACATCCTACCGCCCCCCTCAGATGTTGCTTTGGCCCGAGAACCGCCAACTGTTCCGAGACGATAGGCCATTGTTAGGCGAGCCCACTTCTCAGGAAACAGCTTTGCATTCTACCCCCCCCACACACAACAAAATATTTCTCCTCCTAAAAACAATGGCATGGTTTCGTGTGCGTCACATAAAGCAGAGATTTCAACTGACCTAGGGACACATCAGAAATACACACATTAAGTGTTATAACAGACAGAGCGCCCCCCCCCCCCCTCCTTAAAAGGTGAAGTAATCTTCCACAGTAAATATGTCCAGTTCTCTTGGCATGTTTACAAGCAGGTAGCTTAACGATAGTGGAACACATGCAGCAACTTCCATCATAACGCATTGTTCAAAATGTGGTCAGAGTGCATTTTAATAGGATCAAAGATGTCCGTGAGTAAATAGAGTAATGTGTAAACTCCCTGATTATGTTATCTGAAGTAGGGTACGAATGTACTGTCCTAGTGGCAGACAATCAGGTCTGTGTCTGTGTGCCAGTGCAGACGTGAATTTGGAGAGGGGTGGGAATTGACAAGGTTTTCCTTTCAGTGGAGCGTTTTGTTTTTAAAGATGGCACCTAGGATGAGTTATCGAAAAGTCAGCTGGGCAGTTGCAAGATAAGAGTGATGCTGAGACTCAGATTTTTTTTTACCTAAAAATGTCGAACAAAAAACAATTGCAAAGTTAATCAAACTAAGCACAAGGACCACTTTTAACAATTCCCACCGAATCTTACAAAACACATTTACTTCTAGAACAGATGCAAAATATGGTAACAGAACGGCACAAACCATCTTTGTGGAAATTGTTAAAAGTAGTCCTTGTGCATAGAGTTTTATGGTTCGTTAAACTTCACAATCATTGCTTTGTTTGATATACATTTTAAACGTGGAAAAGCAGTCTCGGCATCACATTCAACATGCCATGCGTAAAAAGGGTAAGCCCCCGTTTCGTTCCCTTATCTTCCATTTAAGAAATGTTTTGCAACAGAATTGGCTTACCCTTTGACGCATGATAAACGTATGTACTTTGGAAATGCCACTATAATAGATTAACAATGTCGAATTATCAAATAATTGTAATTCATTCTGAAAAATCATTGTAACAGTCACATGAAACTGGTTTGTCGGTAGAGTGAAAAAGGTAGCGCATTTTACCTTGCTGCAGTTTCATGCAAATGATGTCCTGGCGCTTCTATGAGTACCCGTCTTCATAACTGACCGGATGCAAATGAACAGGTGTTTATCAATTATTATAGGTATTGGAATAACATTAATAAGACCAACCAAAACCCTCAATTTCTCTCAGCAGCCAGCATCACTGACGATATTACATTATACATTCCAATAGTACAGTTTCGAACATCAAAGTACTTCTGACCCGAAGCTTCGTTCAACATTGCCTGCTCAAGATTGACGCTAAATTCCAATAATAATGTTAATTGACTAAAACTCGCAAAGAACGTGGCACAATTTAGGCTACTATGAATGTTCGGAACTAAACACTCATACTCTCTTCTCGTTGGCGTGAGCAATACTCATCCTCTGAATTTGAATGACTGGTGACGCCTCCTCGTACTGCGCTTATGAACCTGAACAGCGTGGGCGCGCCTTCGGGCTACGATGCAAATGAACGAGCATTTGAGTTTGTGGGGTGTGTGCGAGTGAGTGTGTGCGTGTGCGTGTGAGTGAGTCAAAGGTGGCCAGGAGGGAGACGTTTGCATTGTGGTGTATTTGTATGGGAGGGGGGTTGGTTCTTCTATCGTTGTGCACAGCTAAAATCCCCACAATGACAGTAAAACAAGGACAATTCTCCCGTGTGGGGACATTTCTAATGGGTTAGTAGGGTTAGGGGTTATGGAAAATAGGATTTTGAATGGAATTTAATTTTAGGTCACCATGAGGATAGAAGAAGATAAAGTGTGCATGTGTATGTGACTTAATGAAAGGTGCCCAGGAGACAAGGAGAAAATACAAGGCCAGGAAAAAAATAGTGCCTGGAGGCAACATTAAGGGTTAATATAGAAGGTATGCATTGACTTGATAAGGGGGATAAGGAAGGATACCACCTTTGTCACTGTGTGTTGTAAACAAACAGAAAGTTAATTTCTGCTAGCATAAGTATAGCCACATTCATGGTAACTTGACATAATTAGGCCATTAGCCATTTGTTGGAAAAACACCCAACTGCCATATATAAAGATACCTTAATAGAACATGACTCAAGTAAAAGTGAAAGTCACCCAGTAAAATACTACTTGAGTAAAAGTATTTGATTTTAAATATACTTAAGTATCAAAAGTAAAAGTATAAATAACGTCACACTCTGATCTGGTTCACCTGTCCTTGTGATTGTCTCCACCCCCTCCAGTTGTTGCTTATTATTCCCCTGTGTGTATATCCCTGTTTCCTGTTTCCTGTTTGTCTGTGCCAGTTTGTCTTGTTTCGCCAAGTCAACCAGCGGTTTTCCTTGCTTCTATTTTTCCCAGTCTCTGTTTATTTCTAGTCCTCCTGGTTTCAACTCTTGCCTGTCCTGACTCCGAACCTGCCTGCCTGACCACTCTGCCTGTTCTGACTACCAGTCTGCCTATCCTGTTGTAATGTTTTTGGTCTCAGATCTGGTTTCTGACCCCTGCCTGGCCTCGAGATTGCCTATCGTCTGGTACTGTTTGGACTCTGACCTGGTTTATGAACTCTCGTCTGTCCCCTACCTGCCTTTGCCTACTCCCTTTGTTATAATAAATATCGGAGCTCTACCATTCAGTGACAAGGACACAGTGCCTTATGAAAGTATTCATACCCCTTCATACTCTACATTTTAATGTGTTACAGCCTGAATTCAAAATTGATTATATTTTTTCTCACCCATGAATGTTCGGAACTAAACACTCATGCTCTCTTCTCGTTGGCGTGTGCAATACTGATCTGCTGAATTTCAGTGACTGGTGATGCAATACACCATAATGACTAAGTGAAAACATGGTAAAATATTTTTGGGCACATTTCTTGAAAATGAAATATAAGTATTCACACCCTTGAGTCAATACTTTGTAGAAGCACCTTTGGCGGTGATTACAGCTTTGAGTCATCTTGGGTATGATTTCCTCCCATTCTTCCTTGCAAATTTTCTCAAGCTCTGTTAAGTAAGATGGGTAGTGGTGGTGAACGGCAATCTTCAGGTCTTTCCACAGATTTTCAATTGGATTCAAATCTGGGCTTTGATTGGGCCACTCAAGGACTTTTACACTTCGGTTCATTTAGGTTAGGCTATTTGATCGGAGAAACCTTCATAAGAAATAAAAACGTTTGTCTCATTACATTGTCATACATTTTATCTCCAGCCTGTGGGCTACAGAAGTGGCCACATACTCTTTCTACCATACACTATATCTGCTACATGATTTATGTTCGATAAATATTTTTGACGGAATGTTGGTGGAGCGCTGCAGAGCTGCGTCCTCTCCAACAGCACCCTGAAAGGCGTGCTGGGAATGGACAAGAAATATTTTGCGTCCCTGCAAAATCCCTGCATCCCTGTGAGCGGTATCAGTGCTCACCTAAAAAGCACTGGTTGAGAGAAATTGTAATTGTTTTGGGGCAGAATTATGTGAGGTTTTATGTGTTGTCTTGGCCAGTTTAGCTCAGAAAATGTCACCATAGGCGGCAGCCTAATCCTGCCTAATGAGCAGGCCGGCCCTGGCCTCATCACAATTCTATTTCAGAGCTCTGGGGCAGCAGGGTAGCCTAGTGGTTAGTGTGTTGGACTAGTAACCGAAAGGTTGCAAGTTCAAATCCACAAGCTGACAAGGTACAAATCTGTTGTTCTGCACCTGAACAGGCAGTTAACCCACTGTTCCTAGGCCATCATGAAAATAAGAATGGGTTCTTAACTGACTTAACTGACTTAAATGAAGGTCAAATAAAACATCTATAGGCAATTCCTTGAACCTCATGGTATGGTTTCTGCACTGTCAACTGTGGGACCTTTTATAGACAGGTGCTTCTTTCTAAATCATGTCCAAACAATTGAAATGGCCACAGGTTGACTCCAATCAAGGGTGAGCCTGAACTCAATTTGGAGTGTAACAGTATGTATTTCATTTTTTCCACAAATTAGCAAACATTTCTAAAAACATGTTTTCGGTTTTGTCATTTATGGGTCATTGTGTGTAGATGGGTGAGAAAAACAATCTATATTATACATTTTTAATTCAAGCTGTAACTTAATAAAATGTGGAATAAGTCAAGGGGTACAAATGCTTTCTGAAGGCACTGTCAGCAACTGCAGTAGCCTAGGTTTATAGCCACAAGAACGTCTGAAAACCACTACTGCTCATCGGTACATTGTGTCACTCAATGCTGGTGGTGTATTGCTATAATCTTTAGGTGCGGGAGTGGCAAAAAAGCACATTATGCCATCATTTCTCAATCGAAGTTTGTACCGACAGATGTAGCCTATTGAATATTATTATAGAATATGCATAAAATGCATCCTCCAATTGCATAGTCTGCCTATGCCCACACATATTGTTTCTAGCAACTCTCATTTGTCACTGTCAATCGCGAATGAGAATTGTTTACGTTTTACCAGTGAAATGTCCAAACGGCATCCGCATGCCAATCATTTGATCTCAGTGTCATGGGAATATGGATTCAGATCTTCTTGAATGACTGTTTATTGAGCGAATTAGAGCAGATGGCGCTAACAAACTATTAGCCTTTCTTGTATTTTGTTTCAATCAAATCATATGTCCTGTCTAGTGATGCGCACAGTTGAGTTTTGGACGCATGAGAAGAGAAATGTAACTACTCAGCTTCCCATCCTAAAATCTCACTAGAAATGAGTAGGTGTTTTTGGTGTAACAGTAACGTTGTGTGCCTACTATGCTATTAGGCAGGTATTCGGTTCTGTTTTGTAAAATACTCATCATTATGTGAAATAGTTTTACCAGCTCTGTGTATTCTCAAATTGCGCCACTCCCTCGCCCTTGGTTAGCACTACAACCCTGCTCATAGCCTCTTGCTAATGAGGGTCGTTAACCCTAGTTTCTCTGTTCTATTTCTTCATCTGTTTATGTTGGGGGGCATGAAGGAAAACACTAAACGGTTCCATGTGTGTGTGTGTGTGTTTCAGAGGGGAACAGTGTGCCCCTGTCTAATTTGGGTTTGGCCGTAATTTGGGTTTGGCCCAGCAGGAACTGTTGAGGTTTGGACGTCATACCAACCAAAGTACCTTATAGAACACAGTAGAACTATTATTGGGCACCGATGACACTATGTGCCAACTACCATCGTATGCCTATTTGCCTATCATAGCAAAGTGGAACTATTATTGGGCACTGATGACGCTATGTGCCAACTACCATTGTATACCTATTTGCCTATTTGGCTCTCATACCCGCCCAACCAAACTAACAGGATTTAAGCTCTATCAGGGAAATAGAGCAGAACTATCTAGGCTCTGAATTCACAATCCGAAAAATAAGGGTGAAAGTAATGGGTGAAAGATGGATATTAGTGGTACGAAGCTTTCAGGAAACTCACACCAGAGTATTTGCTGGTTGAGGCTGGTTGCGGTGGGTGGCTAACATCCATCCTGAGACCCTGTCTGTACTGTAGTCAAATTAAGACGAGTAACCTCTGTTTTTGTTTCCATCTCTTATCAGCCGCTTCTTCCTGCATCTCTGAAGAAGAACATAACAAGGTGGCGGTATAACAAGAAATCTCAGACTTTTTCTTTTAGCACCATGTTGTATCTCATTCTAGTGGAACAGTATGTTAAACAAGACGCTGTGTAGATAAAAACACGAGTCGCTTCGATGCCTACGGCAGCAGCAGTGAACCCAGCAATCCAGTAGGCTGCTATCTCATGCCCCTATCGATACATTGTTGGACATCAGTGCATGTAGAACATGCCAAGATTGTTGACAGAAGGGAACAAAACTATAGCCCCGTAAATCCAGACGGACTACTGCTGCGCATGCAGCAACATCCATGCAAGCTCGAAGGATCAGGCAGGTTTGCGAGGCTAATAAATCCACATTCTTGGGACAATCAGAGCATCCTCCACCCTTTTATTCACTCAACTTCCAGTTATCAAGTGGAAGTTTGTTCTCAGATGTTGGCTTTTGTGAAAGAACAGGAGAAAAATATTGCAAACAAAATGGAATATACATTTGGCCTGGGCATAATGGCAGTAGTTGATGTGGTAATTACATTTCAGTTGATTAAGAATGACTTGAGATAAACATTGATTGATGTGTGAATTGACACACCATGTTAAGATAATCAATGATCTCAGTTTAATCATTGTACTTCCCTACCCATCAACAGCCTTTTATGACAAACAAACACTACTTTTCAGCAAAGTCATCATGTCAACCAATAGCAGTCTAGGATCAGGTTATGGTTCAGTTAACACAAACACCACACCATGTTCCCGACTCATGTATGTTTTCTTACAAATGAGTTACTGAAAAGGGGAAGTTTGATAAGGCTCAGAGATGGAAACAGCAATAGTCACTATGATTTGTAACTCACAACACGCCATACAGTGCCTATGTGTTTACTTATCCTAAAGTGTCTGTTGGTAGAAAATGTTCTGTACTAGGTGGGTGGGTGTGTGTCACAGGAGGCTGCTGAGGGGAGGACGACTCATAATAATGGCCGTAACGGAGCAAATGGAATGGCATCAAACACCTGGAGACCATGTGTTTGATGTATTTGTTACCATTCCACTCGAGTCATTCTCCACAATTAATGTGCACCAACCTCCTGTGGTGCAAAAAATATCTGTGTCAGTGAGTCAGACACCAAAGCCTATAATCCAAACTATAGGTTGTTGTAATGTTGCATTACTTTGCTCTGCCCTAAACAGAATACACTATGTGTCACGCCATGATCTGTTTCACCTGTCCTTGTGATTATCTCCACCCCACTCCAGGTGTCGCTGATTTTCCCCAGTGTATTTATCCCTGTGTTTCTTGTCTCTCTTTGCCAGTTCGTCTCGTATGTTTCCAAGTGGCGGTTTTCCTGTTCTCCTGCTTTTTGCATTCTCCCTTTTCTAGTCCTCCTGATTTTGACCTTTGTCTGTTTCTGGACTTTGTACCCGCCTGCCTGACCATTCTGCCTGCCTTGACCACGAGCCTGTCTGCCACTCTGTACCTCCTGGACTCTGATCTGGTTTTGACCTTTTTGCCTGTCCACAACCTCTTGCCTTCTCCTTTTGGATTAATGAACATTGTAAGACTCCAACCATCTGCCTCCTGTATCTGGGTCTCACCTTGTGCCTTGATACTATGTTCATGATGTGTTTGAGATGCTTGGCATTGAATGACTGGAGGAAAATTGTGTGTGAATGTATGTGTATATATATATATATATATATATATATATATATATATATATATATATATATATATATTGTAAAGGGTTTAAACACTGTTTCCCATGCTTGTTCAATGAACCATAAACAATTAATCAACAGACGGTAGGCAATTGAGGTCACAGTTAGGAAAACTTAGGACACTAAAGAGGCCTTTCTACTGACTCTGGAAAAACACCAAAAGAAAGATGCCCAGGGTCCCTGCTCATCTGCGTGAACGTGCCTTCGGCATGCTGCAAGGAGGTACGAGGACTACAGACGTAGTCGGGGCAATAAATTGCAATGTCTGTACTGTGAGACGCCTAAGACAGCACCACAGGGAGACGGGATGGACAGCTGATCGTCCTCGCAGTGGCAGACCACGTTTAACAACATCTGCACAGGATCGGTACATCTGAAAATCACACCTGCGGGACAGGTACAGGATGATAACAACAACTGCCCGAGTTACACCAGGAACGCACAATCCCTCCATCAGTGCTTAGACTGATGGAGGCTGGACTGAGGGCTTGTAGGCCTGTTGTAAGGCAGGTCCTCACCAGACATCACAGGCAACAACTTTGCCTACGGGCATAAACCCACTGTCGCTGGACCAGACAGGACTGGCAAAAAGTGCTCTTCACTGACGAGTCGTGGTTTTGTCTCACCAGGGGTGATGGTCGGATTCGCGTTTATCGTCGAAGGAATGAGCGTTATACCGAGGCCTTTACTCTGGAGCGGGATTGATTTGGAGGTGGAGGGTCCGTCGTGGTCTGGGGCGGGATTGATTTGGAGGTGGAGGGTCCGTCGTGGTCTGGGGCGGTGTGTCACAGCATCATCGCACTGAGCTATGGAACATTTTCTGGGATCTTTTATTTCAGCTCAAACATGGGACCAAACACTTTACATGTTGCGTTTATATTTTTGTTCAATATATAAATATGTATATGTGTGTGGTATATTTGACACCTCAGTAAACCTATACTTCATTTGGAGAGTGGTTAGAGAGAAATGGGTTAGAAATGTATTGGTGTCACATGCCTATGTTGATCAGCCAACCCAATCCCAGAGTCCTCCTGTGATATAATTACAGTAGTACAGGACATTGGTATTGAGTGACCCAGGCTTCCACTGACACAAATTATGCCTCTGACCACCGAGGTCTGTTGAAGATAAGAGTGCAAGTCGGGTTACCAGGTAGCCATGCAGGATAACCTAGTAATCAGAAAGGTTTGCCGGTAGTGAGTGTGCCTGTGTGTGGGTGTGTGTGTGTGTGCGCGTCCCCTCCACCCCTTAACTAGTCTCAGTCAGTTTCTACATTGACTTCAGTGATAACAATGCCCAGTCCCAGTCCAAGGGATGATATTTGAGATGTCTTTCTTAAAGAAAACAAAAGGTTCCCGCTCGCCCCACCGAACATTCCATTTAGCAAAATACCAAGTTCCCAGAACTTCCTTATCCCTTCCCAAAAGGAAATGTTATTTTGCTTCTTGAGGAATGAGCGTAAAAGCAGATATTTAAGCCATTGTTTCACAACACTTTTTGTCATGTTTTTATGTTAGGCCTATTGGTCCAAAACATTCAAAAGGACCCCAAAAACACTCAACACGCAACCTCAGAAGATGGTGTTATCTCATATTTAACAGTCAGAGGGTGTTATCTTTGTTATGGTTCCCGATATCGTTCGTACACACTCAAACCCCACTTAGTTGCACACCCGTCTCTGGCCTGCATCCAAGATGGCCGCCTTTGAAGGGTATTTACTGTAAGCTCTGTTATGGAAAACTACTTCCTCAGGATGTCGCTATGCTATTTGCACCCTGGCTGTGTTCTGTGTGTTGTAACCTACTATTGTATTACTGTACGTGCATATATCACAGGCAGGCTCATTGAAATGTTTACTTCTGGGAATAGCAAGGGGCCTCTGTTGTTTTGTTCAATGCTGTGTTCGCAAACCCAACAAGGAAGTGGGACTTTACAACATACGACTGTGAAAAATCTACTTGAACAGCCCTCCAATTGGTAATTACTAGTGGAAGCTCATCTTTCATCCTGAGCTCCCACTTCTCCACATACCTATACCTACTAAGGAAAGCAATTTCGGCAGTTAAATGCAACAACAAAACATTATTTATAAAAAGCCATCTATTAATATGTTTTTTTGAACTCTATAATTTGTTTACAAGCATGATAGCTGTACTTTTAGTTTATGGTTTTTAGTTTAGCCAATGAGCATTTCTCAATTAGTTCAAAGCATGTGAATGCATCCAACTGGTATATATGACTTCACAACTGGTAAATTCCCACCTCCCTCTTGGAAACAAACGCAGCATTACTAACGCAATCATATGGGCCCCTGTGAGGCTAGTGGGAGGAGCTATAGGAGGATGGGCTCATTGTAATGGCTGGAATGGAATAAATAAATACATATAGAAACCACATTTGACTCAGTTCAATTTATTCCATTCCGGCCATTATAATGAGTCCGTCCTCCTATAGGTCCTCCCACCAGCCTCTGAGTAAATCAAATCTAATCAAATTGTATTGGTCACATTTTTAGCAGATGTTATTGTGGGTGTAGTGTTCACAGTGCAGTAGTATCTAACAATTCTCAACAATACACACAAATCTAAAAGTACAAGAATGGAATTAAGAAATATATAAATATTAGGATGAGCAATGTAGGCGTGGCATTGACTAAAATACAATAGAACAGAATACAGTATATACATATGAAAGGAGTAAAGCAGTATGTAAACATTATTAAAGTGACCAGTGATTCCATGTCTATGTATATGGGGCGGCAGCCTCTAAGGTGCAGCGTTGAGTAACCAGGTGGTAGCCGGCTAGTGATGGCTATTTAACAGTCTGATAGCCTTGAGATAGAAGCTGTTTTTCAGTCTCTCGGTCCCTGCTTTGATGCACCTGTACTGACCTCGCCTTCTGGATGATAGAGGGGTGAACAGGCCGTGGCTCGGGTGGTTGATGTCCTTGATTATCTTTTTGGCCTTCCTGTGATATCGGGTGCTGTAGGTGTCCTAGAGGGCAGGTAGTTTGCCCCTGGTGATGCATTGGGCAGACCGCACCACCCTCTGGAGAGCCCTGCGGTTGTGGGCGGTGCAGTTGCCGTACCAGGCGGTGATACAGCCCAACAGGATGCTCTCAATTGTGCATCTATAAAAATGGTCTTAGGGGGCAAGCAGAATTTCTCCAACCTCCTGAGGTTGAAGAGGCGCTGTTGCACCTTCTTCACCACACTCTGTGTGGGTGGACCATTTCAGATTGTCAGTGATTTGTACGCCGAGGAACTTGAAGCTTTCCACCTTTTGCACTGTGGTCCTGTCGATGTGGATAGTGGTCAACTCCCTCTGCTGTTTCCTGAAGTCCACAATCAGCTCCTTCATTTTGTTGACATTGAGGGAGAGGTTATATTCCTGGCACCATTCCGCCAGGGCCCTCACCTGCTCCCTGTAGGCTGTCTCATTGTTGGTAATCAGGCCTACTACTGTTGTGTCGTCTGCAAACTTCATGATTGAGTTGGAGGTGTGCCTGGCCACGCAGTCATGCGTGAACAGGGAGTACAGGAGGGGGCTGAACACGCACCCTTGTGGGGCCCCTGTGTTGAGGATCAGCAAAGTGGAGGTCTTGTAAACATTTCTTGAAAATGTTGCAGCTATTGGCAAAACTGGTAACTTCACTTCACATTGTAAAACTGTAGGCCTGTCTTAGATCCTATATTCTTGAAAAATAATTTTCATCAAGTCATATACTGTATACACATTCATTAATATGTTTATATATACATACTGACAACTATTTACAGTTGTGCCTTTTGTTTTCAATGGCAACAAATTCAGATGCATGTCCATGTTATCTGTAAAGACATTTTTGCATTCTTTGAGATATTCTTCACCTCGTGCCTTATGTGGAGGTGGACCCAGTCTATATATAGGCTAGGCCTGTCAAGGCAGTATGGGTGACACAGACTTTTATCAAATAATTATTGGAAGAAGGCCTAGTCTTAATTTCTATACAGCCAATTCAATAGAACCTTGGCCTGTTCAATGGCAGAATTTTAGCAACAAATACTTTGTGGAAATGGCCCTGGATTCATGATCAGATTCACCAAACAGGACTCACTGGGTTATTGTTTCATTTTCTCTCTGAAAGTCCAGTGTGTCAGACAGGAAGTGACCTGACCTTCTTGAGCCGTGAAGGCGGGCTAAATAAACATTGTTCATTGCCTCGCACCCTATAGTAGGCTACTGGAGTGACACACATGACACGACGACTACACATTTCCTAATACGGTTTACAGATGAGAGTTTAAAGTCTGCGGAGGAGAATGAGTAACTAGTGTGTGAGATTATGTCAGCTTTTTTTCTTCTCTATTTAGCCTATGTTCTCTTCGTCTTGAGACAGGGTTACATCAGGCTCATGATGATCTAATTTCCTATTTTTCCACCCAGACTACCAGACAAAGTGGTGACTGTTTTTAAGAGGGGGAGTTGCAACATTTGAATAGAATAGGCTAGACTAGATTAGACTGTAATTTGAGGAGGGGTTTAAGGGGAATTCCTTCACATGAAATCCCTTTTTTTGTAATAGGCCTGCAGTAGAAATCCCTTGTTTTTCTGTTTTTATACACTCCGTTACTTCATGGCCTACTCTACTGCTCTGTCCTGATCTGCCCTGAACAAGTCGTCATCTATTAAATAACTTTCCAAATAATAAACTATTACATTTCCCATCGGTCTATGGTAGCCTAACTCTGGTAGGAGCAATTTTATTGAGAGAGAGAGAGAGAGAGAGAGAGAGAGAGAGAGAGAGAGAGAGAGAGAGAGAGAGAGAGAGAGAGAGAGAGAGAGAGAGAGAGAGAGAGAGAGAGACTTTTGTTATGTAACAGCCTTGAGCAGAATAAATCATAATTGTCCTTTAATGGGTTCCCTTGTGGCCATTCAATTGTATGAGAAGAACCGCCAGCCTACACAGATACACACACCAGAAGGCCTCTAGAATGGTTCCCTTATCACAATGCTCCTATGTTCCCACAGTGGGCTATGTTGCTCCAGACCATGCTATTGATCCAGAAATATACTTATGGCACAGTAGGCCAGTCTATATTTAGGGCCAGGAGTTTCTCTTGTGGACCACATGACCAGACCAGGAAGGAAACAGTCTAGGCAAAGAAGAAGGGTCCAGAGTTGTTCCTGGTGAGGGCACATGGTCAGTAAAAACACCTTATTTTGCAGTTCTGCTTCCTGGACAACGAAAAACACCTTTTCTGAAGCATTTTATGGTGGGTGGCCCTTGACTACCTACTGTATAGTTGTATTTAATTCATGATGAGTTATTATAAAGTGCTATGGGTAATTTAACCAGGATCGACTCTATAACAATTGCCACTGCTTTCCAGGGAATGCTGTTATCCAGATTTCTATAACCAAAATTGGATGGAAGGAATACACAGGGGCAAGGGTAAAAAATGATGCATCTATCAACCTTTCATTTGGACTAACTTATTGCTGCACTCTCTTTGGCCATTGTTAAATATATGTTATGACGAGGTTTAGTGATGGTGGTGATGACTGAAATGTCATGAAAATACTCCTCACAGCCCAATCACGGTAGACTAAACAGGAAAAGGAGGCAGCTTCCTGTGTTGGTCTAGAAGGGCTCCCAAATTATTTGTGAGCGCATCAAGTCACAACACCAGACCATTCAAATAGAATAGGAAAAATCTCTTGGAAGTCAAGATGCCATTACAAAACTAAACATCATATGTTATTTCTGCTCAGTGAAATCAAGAATGACTATGAATGTAATTAGATAAATAGGTTTTGTTCCCTATCTAAATGAAGGGTTCTGTGCCCATATTCACAAAGAGTCTCAGAGCAGGGGTGCTATTAGGATCATTGTGCTTTAAAAGGCTAAACTGATCCTAGATCAGCACGCCTACATGGCCCCAGGACTTGGAAAGCAGTTTCAGCTCTGTGTAGGCTACATTAGTGCCCCCAACCACCAAATGTCCTGTTTTGAACAGTGGCCAAAATAAGTGACTTCTATCAGGCACGGTATGTGTAATGTGTACCTTGATTATGGGTGCCTTGAGTGAGTGCACTCATTTAGTGTATTTGGCAAAGTTAAGAATAAAACCTTTAAAACTTTTTAACCTAAAATCGTTTTCCCACATTGACATTCAATGGTTTGACATTCAGGAAGCCCCAATGTTTCCAAAACACTTCATTAGAAATGTTAATAATGTCAACCTTATGTAATGGTTGGTGGGCAGCTGGCATTTGGCACAGTATAAGTCTCGCTTATGAAACACTGAGGATGATGTCATCTTTACAAATCTCAGAGGATTTCATTATTTGGGTTTTTAAAATATCTACAAAAAGCATCACAAACTTCTGGGAAATAATAACTCTCAATATTGTATTACACCTGTAATAGACCAAATCAAATAAAATCAAATGTATTTATAAAGCCCTTCGTACATCAGCTGATATCTCAAAGTGCTGTACAGAAACCCAGCCTAAAACCCCAAACAGGAAGCAATGCAGGTGTAGAAGCACAGTGGCTAGGAAGGCCAAAACCAAAGTCTGGGACAGGTAGCACGTCCGGTGAACAGGTCAGGATTCCATAGCCGCAGGCAGAACAGTTGAAACTGTAGCAGCAGCACAGCCAGACAATATGTAGACGTTATGTATTATATATTTACTATATCTTCATTACATTTGAATTAATGGTAGGCCTACAGCGAAAAACAGCACGAGTCAAAAGTTTGGTCACACCTACTCATTCAATGGTTTTACTTTATTTGTACTATTTTCTACCTTGGAGAATAATAGTGAATACATCACAACTATGAACTAACACATACGGAATCATGTAGTAACCAAAAAAGTGTTAAAATAAATCAAAATAGATTTTAGATTCTTCAAAGTAGCAATCCGTTGCCTTGATGACAGCATATATGTGTTATTTCATAGTTTTGATGTTTTCACTATTATTCTACAATGTAGATAATAGTACAAATAAAGAAAAACCCTTGAATGAGTAGGTCCAAACTTTTGACTGGTGCTGTACATAGACAGAATATAATAAACAGACGCACACCAATTCCAACAAACATCAGTGACATCACATGCTCAAACCCACATATTCCCACCGCATTCCGTTTGTCTAACACCGCATTCCGTTTGATTGAAATCGCGCTCTTCTATTTATCTGTCTCTATGCCATATGGCTGAAATCGCGCTATTCTATTTATCTGTCTCTATGCCATATGGCTGAAATCGCACTATTCTATTTATCTGTCTCTATGCCATATGGCTGAAATCGCACTATTCTATTTATCTGTCTCTATGCCATATGGCTGAAATCGCGCTATTCTATTTATCTGTCTCTATGCCATATGGCTGAAATCGCGCTATTCTATTTATCTGTCTCTATGCCATATGGCTGAAATCGCGCTCTTCTATTTATCTGTCTCTATGCCATATGGCTGAAATTGCGCTCTTCTATTTATCTGTCTCTATGCCATATGGCTGAAATCGCGCTATTCTATTTATCTGTCTCTATGCCATATGGCTGAAATCGCGCTATTCTATTTATCTGTCTCTATGCCATATGGCTGAAATCGCGCTCTTCTATTTATCTGTCTCTATGCCATATGGCTGAAATCGCGCTATTCTATTTATCTGTCTCTATGCCATATGGCTGAAATCGCACTATTCTATTTATCTGTCTCTATGCCATATGGCTGAAATCGCGCTCTTCTATTTATCTGTCTCTATGCCATATGGCTGAAATCGCACTATTCTATTTATATGTCTCTATGCCATATGGCTGAAATCGCACTATTCTATTTATCTGTCTCTATGCCATATGGCTGAAAGCGCGCTCTTCTATTTATCTGTCTCTATGCCATATGGCTGAAATCGCACTATTCTATTTATCTGTCTCTATGCCATATGGCTGAAATCGCACTATTCTAATTATCTGTCTCTATGCCATATGGCTGAAATCGCACTATTCTATTTATCTGTCTCTTTGCCATATGGCTGAAATCGCACTATTCTATTTATCTGTCTCTATGCCATATGGCTGAAATCGCACTATTCTATTTATCTGTCTCTATGCCATATGGCTGAAATCGCACTATTCTATTTATCTGTCTCTATGCCATATGGCTGAAATCGCACTATTCTATTTATCTGTCTCTATGCCATATGGCTGAAATCGCACTATTCTATTTATCTGTCTCTATGCCATATGGCTGAAATCGCACTATTCTATTTATCTGTCTCTATGCCATATGGCTGAAATCGCGCTATTCTATTTATCTGTCTCTATGCCATATGGCTGAAATCGCACTATTCTATTTATCTGTCTCTATGCCATATGGCTGAAATCGCACTATTCTATTTATCTGTCTCTATGCCATATGGCTGAAATCGCACTATTCTATTTATCTGTCTCTATGCCATATGGCTGAAATCGCACTATTCTATGTATCTGTCTCTATGCCATATGGCTGAAATCACACTATTCTATTTATCTGTCTCTATGCCATATGGCTGAAATCGCACTATTCTATTTATCTGTCTCTATGCCATATGGCTGAAATCGCACTATTCTATTTATCTGTCTCTATGCCATATGGCTGAAATCGCACTATTCTATTTATCTGTCTCTATGCCATATGGCTGAAATCGCACTATTCTATTTATCTGTCTCTATGCCATATGGCTGAAATCGCGCTCTTCTATTTATCTGTCTCTATGCCATATGGCTGAAATCGCACTATTCTATTTCTCTGTAGCACACATTTTTTTTCAATATTTAAATGCATTTGATACATCACCGTCTTAATGATGGAGGATAATTTTATTTCCTGTTTTTAAGTACATTTTTTTCCCAAAATGAGTGACGAGAAAAGTAGGCCTATGGTCCAACTCATTGGCGCCGACAGAGATGACCGCCTCGCTTCGCGTTCCTAGGAAACTATGCAGTATTTTGTTTTTTCATGTGTTATTTCTTACATTGTTACCGCAGGAAATCTGAAGTTTTATTACATACAACCGGGAGAAACTGTTGGATATAAGAGCAAAGTCAACTCACCAACATTATGACCAGGAATTCGGCTTTCCCGAAGTGGATCCTCTGTTTTGTCCACCACCAGGGACAATGGATCGGATCCCAACCTAAAACAACGACGCCGCAGAAGGGGCAGACGGAGCGGTCTTCTGGTCAGACTCCGTAGACGGGCACTTCGTGCACCGCCCCCGAGCATACTACTCGCAAATGTCCAGTCTCTTGACAACAAGGTAGACCAAATCCGAGCAAGGGTTGCCTTCCAGAGAGACATCAGAGATTGTAACGTTCTTTGTTTCATGGAAACATGGCTCACTCGGGATACGTTATCAGAGCCACCTAGTTTCTTCACGCATCGCGCCGACAGAAACAAACTTCTCTCTTGTATGATTAACGAGACGTGATGTGATCATAACATCACAGGAACTCAAGTCCTTTTGTTCACCTGACCTAGAATTCCTTACAATCAAATGCCGACCGCATTATCTACCAAGAGAATTCTCTTCGATCATAATCACAGTCGTGTATATCCCCCCCCCCCCCCCCCCCAAGCAGACACATTGACTGCCCTGAAAGAACTTCATTGGACTAAACTGGAAACCACATCCTGAGGCTGCATTTATTGTAGCTGGGGATTTTAACAAGGCTAATCTGAAAACAAGGCTCCCTAAATTTGATCAGCATATCGAATGCGCGACACGGGCTGGCAAAACTCTGGATCATTGTTATTCTAACTTCCGCGACGCATACAAAGCCCTCCCCCGCCTTCCTTTCGGAAAATCTGACCACGACTCCATTTAGTTTCTCCTAGCCCATAGACAGAAACTAAAACAGGAAATGCTCAGGTCTGTTCAATGCTGGTCCGACCAATCGGATTCCACGCTTCAATATAGTTTCAATCACATGGACTGGGATATGTTCCGCATAGCATTGGACAATAACATTGATGAATACGCTGATTCAGTGTCGAGTTTATTAGCAAGTGCATCAGTGATGTTGTATCAACAGCGTCTATTAAAACCTTCCCCATCAGAAACCGTGGATTGATGGCAGCATTCGCGCAAAACTGAAAGTGCGAACCACTGCTTTTAATCAGGGCAAGGCGACCGGAAACATGACCAAATACAAACAGTGTAGCTATTCCCTCCGCAAGGTAATCAAACAAGCTAAGCGTATAGAGACAAAGTAGAGTTGCAATTCAACAGCTGAGACACGAGAGGTATGTGGCAGGGTCTACAGTCAATCACGGACTACAAAAAGAAAACCAGCCCTGTTGCGGACCACGATGTCTTGCTCCCAGACAAACTAAACAACTTCTTTGCTCGCTTTGAGGACAATACAGTGCCACCGACACGGCCCACTACCAAAACCTGTGGGCTCTCCTTCACTGCAGCCAATGTGAGTAAAACATTTAAACGTGTTAACCCTCGCAAGGCTGCCAGCCCAGACGGCATCCCTAACCGCGTCCTCAGAGCATGCGCAGACGAGCTGGCTGGTGTGTTTACGGACATATTCAATCAATCCTTATCCCAGTCTGCTGTGCCCACATGCTTCAAGAGGGCCACCGTTGTTCCTGTTACCAAGAAAGCTAAGGTAACTGAGCTAAATGACTATCACTCACTTCCGTCATCATGAAGTGCTTTGAGAGACTAGTCAAGGACCATATCACCTCCACCCTCCACTCCCTGTTCACCCATGACTGCGTGGCCATGCACGCCTCCAACTCAATCATCAAGTTTGCAGACGACACTACAGTGGTAGGCTTGATTACCAACAATGACGAGACAGCCTACAGGGAGGAGGTGAGGGCCCTCGGAGTGTGGTGTCAGGAAAATAACCTCACACTCAATGTCAACAAAACAAAGGAGATGATCGTGGACTTCAGGAAACAGCAGAGGGAGCAGCCCCCTATCCACATCGACGGGACAGTAGTAGAGAAGGTGAAAAGTTTTAAGTTCCTCGGCGTACACATCACGGACAAACTGAATTGGTCCACCCACACAGACAGCATCGTGAAGAAGGCGCAGCAGCGCCTCTTCAACCTCAGGAGGCTGAAGAAATTTGGCTTGTCACCATAAACACTCACAAACTTTTACAGATGCACAATCGAGAGCCTCCTGTCGGGCTGTATCACAGCCTGGTACGGCAACTGCTCCGCCCACAAACGTAAGGCTCTCCAGAGGGTAGTGAGGTCTGCACAACGCACAACGCATCACCGGGGGCAAACTACCTGCCCTCCAGGACATCTACACCACCCGATGTCACAGGAAGGCCAAAAAGATCATCAAGGACAACAACCACCCGAGCCACTGCCTGTTCATCCCGTTATCATCCAGAAGGCGAGGTCAGTACAGGTGCATCAAAGCATTGACCGAGAGACTGAAAAACAGCTTATATCTCAAGGCCAAACAGCTATCACTAACATTGAGTGGCTGCTGCCAACATACTGACTCATCTCTAGCCACTTTAATAATTAAAAATGGATGTAATAAATGTATCACTAGCCACTTTAAACAATGCCGCTTTATATAATGTTTACATACCCTACATTACTCATCTCATATGTATATACTGTACTCTATACCATCTACTGCATCTTGCCTATGCCATTCGGCCATCGCTCATCCATATATTTTTCTGTACATATTCTTATTCAGTCCTTTACACTTGTGTGCATACGGTAGTTGTTGTGAAATTGTTAGATTACTTGTTATATATTACTGCACTGTCGGAATGAGAAGCACAAGCATTTCGCTACACTCGCATTAACACCTGCTAACCATGTGTATGTGAAATAAAATTGGATTTGATTTGATATTTCACCGCACCCTCATAATGTATGCCATGCTTTGAAATATGCTGATAGACGGATTAAAAGTCATCTGACAGCCAACTTTCTACACTGAACAAAAATATAAACGCAACATGTAAAGTGTTGGTCCCATGTATCATGCATGAGCTGTAGTAAAAGATCCCAGAAAAGGTCCAGTCAAACAAAAAAAAGCTTATTTCTCTCAGATTTTGTGCAGAAATTTGTTTACATCCCTGTTAGTGAGCATTTGTCCTTTGACAAGATAATCCATCCACCTGACAAGTGTGGCATATCAAGAAGCTGACTGGTGACTGACTGGTTTTCTGATCCACAACCCTACCTTTTTAAGGTATCTATGACTAACAGATGCATATCTGTATTACAAATCATGTGAAATCCATAGATTAGGGCCTAATTAATTTATATTTTATTCCTTATACAGTGGGGCAAAAAAGTATTTAGTCAGCCACCAATACTTATTTTCCACCATAATTTGCAAATAAATTCATTAAAAATCCTACAATGTGATTTTCTGGATTTTTTTTCTCATTTTGTCTGTCATAGTTGAAGTGTACCTATGATGAAAATTACAGGCCTCTCTCATATTTTTAAGTGGGAGAACTTGCACAATTGGTGGCTGACTAAATACTTTTTTGCCCCACTGTATGAACTGTAACTCAGTAAAATCTTAGAAATTGTTGCATGCTAAGTTTATAACTTTTGGACTTTATAGAACTGTCACGTTCTGACCTTAGTTCCTTTGTTTTTGTCTGTGTTTTAGTATGGTCAGGGCGTGAGTTGGGGTGGGCAGTCTATGTTTGTTTTTCTATGTTGGGTTTTGAGTTCGGCCTAGTATGGTTCTCAATCAGAGGCAGCTAGCTGTCAATTGTTGTCCCTGATTGAGAATCATACAAAGGTAGCCTGGGTTTCACTTTTGGTTTGTGGGTGTTTGGGCCACACGGTACTGTTTCGGTTTGGTCACATCGTTAATGGTTTTGTTCCAGTTTGTTTATTAAAAAAGACATGAACACTTACCACGCTGCACCTTGGTCCTCCTCTCTATCTCCAGACGACATCCGTTACAAGAACTCCCAGAAGGCATGAACTATTGAGTCATTGTTAGTCTACACTTAAGATATGACTCTGCCTTGAGCTGTAGAATATTTTTTCTTCTCTCTTTTATAATAAATTCTATACATTAGTTTATACTAGATTAAGCGTACATATTCGTTAACTGTAATGTCGTTAGTTATGTTCCAAGACTCCCTCCACCTTGAGCCAACCCATTGTTCCTCGATAGTGCATTTAACAATATGTCTGAAGTAAAAGCCCTGGGTGGCAAGTTGATACAATTAAAAGGTCAAAACCACCCTCACACTTAGGGAGATGTAAAACCTTACTTTTTATCCTGAGTATTATTTGCCCATATAATGTATTTTATACTTTTTTTAAAGAATGTCTTCGGTGGGGTAATTGGTATTACCGAGAATAACGAAAGTCTATTTTTACTTTAGGATAATTATATAATATTTGTATGATTTTCTTTTGCAGCTGTTGTTGCTGAAAGTTGAAGGCTTCCAAAGTTTAGAATAGAAAAAGCAATTAAGGATGGTCAAAACCCTTTTCGGCATCAACAGCCATTATTGATTGATCTACATCTTGTAATTTAGCGTATTGTTTTATACTGAACAATATTCTCCAGACTTTTTCTGGTAGGCTACTTTCCATTTTTCTGCAATCCGATCCTGACCTATTATTCATTATGACTTACTCTGTATCCCACGGAAAACTCCCCTTTTTTCTTTCTCTCTGTCTTCTTACTCACTGTTCACAACCGTTTTCTTTACAATGTTTCCATTTCTAACTGCCAGACTTCTCTAAAGTACGTCTATAAAAACCACCAAGGGTGTCGAGCGCGCGTCGTCAGAGCAGGGACCAGAGATACTGATGAAAAGTGGCAAGCGCTGCTTCTGCTTACGTCGAGTAAAGTACGTCTAGTGGGCCAAACCGCCTCTCTGGCTTGAATGTATGTGTATGTATGTATCATTTTCAGACACAAGTCAGGGTAGAATCTTGTAATGATGACTTCGAAGCCTGCCACCCCCTCTTACCCGTTTCCTCCCAGTACTCCTTATTTTTTTATTTAACCGTTATTTAACTAGGCAAGTCAGTTAAGAACACACTTTTTTTTACAATGATGGCCTAACAGGCCAAACTCTAACCCGGACAACGCTGGGCCAATTGTGCACCGCCCTATAGGATTCCCCCATCACGGCCAGTTGTGATGCAGCCTGGAATCGAGTGACGCCTCTAGCACTGAGATGCAGTGCCTTAGACTGCTGTGCCACTAAGGCCCCTAAAATGTCCTGGACCATGAAAACACTCCAAATCTATTTATAGCTCCAATCACCAACCCTTTTCTATTTTTAGGGCTTAAGGGACTGTACTTTGTCACTGTTATGGTCCTAATATTTAACCAGGTGAAGATATGCCAAGTGGAAGGGGTATTAAATTACAACCTAACCTACTGAACAGGTAATTGCACTCCAAGTCACCACTAAACATTGTTGATATTTTTATATACTTCATATTTGATACACTTCTTGTGAGAACAAAAACGAATGGCATTGCACATGTGTTGCAAAAGTTAATGGATGTCTCACCAGACATGGAGAGAAATTTCCCATGCTAGTTGGAGTCCGTTAGAGATTGATGAGATCATTTTATGGGTTAGCCTATTTCTGGCACTGAAGGAAGTCACATGGCTGTTTTGTGCGTCATTACAAACTTTTTGAAGAAAATCTAAAAGAGAAACGGTTCTGTAAAATGTAAGGCTTATTAATTGCCATAATATCATAGACATAATAGCATGTCAAGGAGCACACACACACACACACACACAAACACACACACACACACACACACACACACACACACACACACACACACACACACACACACACACACACACACACACACACACACACACACACACACCCCTACCCCTGAACTGTAGTTGGGCCTGAAATGAAAGCTGGAATGCTGTTTCTCACAGTAGTGAGAAGTGAGTCTGTCCATTAATCCAATTCACACATTTTGAAATGAATTAACTTTAGGCTAGATTTTCATTCTTTATTTGCACCTAATTTGCGGGTCCTTTGGTGTTACTGGGGGACTGTGCTTCCATGCGAGTTCCAATGGTCACCACCGCCGCTTGGAAGGCACTATTAAGATATTAACAGCCTAGACTTAAACTCGGTTTTAAATCACAACCGTTATCTCCTTTCTGGTTTACTGTACCCAGTGGCGATGTCAGCATGTACATCTTGGTGTGGCAAACTCAAAAAATGTTTTTTAGATGCATGCCAGCAAAGCCAATACACAACACAAAATTAAACAATACATTAATTGCAAGATAACATGACAAACGGTGCCCACAACTGTTACGGCCTATATAAAGCTGTCCCAACAGCAGAGCTTTCTTTACAGCAGAATGGAGTGCCTCCTTACCACTGCTACACCTGGCTATCAGCAGCCTTGTCTGGCAGCGAAACGGTTCATTCAGCCTCATTTACTTGCTGCCTTTAAAAAAAAACAGCTGATTTGGTTGACTTGCACAAATGTTGTTTCTACTGACTATTGAGATGTACAAACTATGGCATAAGTGGACAGACGACGAGTGGATGAGAGGCAATCTGTAATCGATGACGACATTAATGAGCAGAATTCAGCAGAATACAACAGAATTCAGAACATGGGCCGTTCTTACAGTATTCTCCCTGTACACCAAGTCAGAACCGTAGGATAAATAAAGGGGCATATAAACAGACAATGAAAGCTCTTACAATATTAGATGATTACATTTCTCTAAAAACAGCCTGTAGGCTACATGTGCACCACCAAGTCAGAACAGTAGGCTAAGTTATGAGGGGGAAAGGGACCAAATTGTTAGGGTGAGGCACATGGACTACTAACAGCTTACTACACAACATACACTTAGTATTACTTTCTTAGCTATAGTATACATATCTCCCTGGCATATTACATCATTTTGGACTCACCTTGTTGTGCCATGCTCACTTCAACAGGAAGGTGGCGCTGCGGTCCTTGTGTGCAAATTTTGCCATCAAAGTCTGGCATTCTCTGGATGTATGGTGCTTTCAAGACACCTGGGAACTCGGGGAAAAAAACAAGGTCAAATCATGACGTCAGTGATCTTCAGGTCGGAGCATTAGAAAGAGGCCTGAGTTCCCGACTTGGAATTCCGAGTTGGCTGACCGTCCAAGAAGTATTTTCCCAGTTGGAGCTCGTTTTTAAAAAACATATATACAGTACCAGTCAAAAGTTTGGACACACCTACTCATTCAAGGGTTTTTCTTTATTTTTACAATGTTCTATGTTGTAGAATAATAGTTAGAACATCAAAACCATGAAATAACACATATGGAATCATGTTGTAACCAAAAAATGTGTTAAATAAATCAAAATATATTTTATGTTTGAGATTCTTCAAAGTAGCCACCAGTCTCAAAATTATGAAGTAGAAAGATAGCTAACAACTAAGTCTTCAATAAAACTCCCAAGGCCTGACTCATCTTGAATGAATATATTGAAAATGTTTATGTTGTGAAACTGCAAAATACAGAAAATAATATACTTTTGTATTCAATTCACATCCACATACTGTAGCTGTATATTATACATTTCAAGTTGAATTTGCATAAATACAAAGCACATGCCAAGGTACCATGTATCTGGCATGATGCCAAACCATATAGCTTAATTGTTACTCATATGGTAATTGGCTAACTCCTTTCATTACTCTAATAATGTGCAACCGCCTCTGTACAATAACAAAGCATATTACACTAGAAACCGTAACAAATCTTTAGTATTGTATGTTTTACAATTCGTTTACATGACGCACAAGCAAAGTAATACATCTGATGGCATACATGAAAGGCAAGGCAATTTGTGTGAGTAAATGCAACCAACTAACATTGATAAGTAAGCAATTCTATCAATAACAAGATTGTCATCACTAGCGATATGCTTGTATCGAACTTACAAACAAATATTTCCTGAGGCTGAAGCATGTGAAAGAATTAACTGCACTGAGAGACCTGCACAGTAGAGTTGTTTTTAGTTGCTTCTATGCGTGCAGAACGAATTCTCTACTTCCTGTTTTCGTACAGTCTTTCTAAATACCAGAAAGCTCCACTAGGGGGCGATAAACACCATGGAACACAATGAAAATACATTTTAACCAATGTAATAAAATAATCTGTTACCTTCTAACAGGATGGCAGCACAAGTGGTACTGTATATATATATATATATATATTATGTATCTATTATTTTTTCTTCACAATTTCGTTATATCCAATTGGTAGTTATGATCTTGTCTAATCGCTGCAACTCCCCAACGGGCTCGGGAGAGGCGAAAGGACGAGTCATGCGTCCTTTGAAACACGACCCGCCAAGCCACGCTTTTTCTAAACACCTGCTCACTTTACCCGGAAGCCAGCCGCATCAATGTGTCAGAGGAAACACTGTTCACCTGACGACCGAAGTCAGCTTGCAGGCTCCCGCCCTGCCACATCGAGTCTCTAGAGCGCGATGAGCCAAGGAAAGCCCACCCGGCCAAACCCTCCCCTAACCCGGACGACGCTGAGCCAATTGTGCGCTGCCCTATTATGGGACTCCCGGTAACGGCTGGCTGTGACGCAGCCTGGGATCAAACCCTAGGCTGTAGTGATGCTTCAGCACTGCCTTACACCGGTGCACCACTCGGGAGGCCCCCGGAGCTCGCTTTTTTTCCAGAGTTCCCAGATGTCTTGAACTCACTGAAGTCTGTTCCCAGTTGTTTTTAACGCAGTAAAAGTCATGCTGGATTGACAGCATGTCTAATGTAGTCAACCTTTTCTGGCCTGTGGTGTTGCATGTGAATGTTTTTTCCTTTTAAGCTTGGAAAAAAGACTCCACAAACCCAGACTTGGACCAGGCACCCACTCCACTGAATAGCAGTCTAGTGATTCCTTTGCAATGTTTATGTCCAACGGCCGGCCGGTGAGGACAGATACGTTTTACCTATAATTTCTCTTCATATGACAAGGATTGAAAAGGATTTGCCAGTAGATGGTCGACTTGATTCATGGTTATGACTGCTTGTCTGGCTTGCTAGCTAAGATTTAGAAAGTATGATGTTGACATGATCAGTCCAATCAAAGCTACGGTAGATATAACGTGATTGCACGTGAATGTATCTGCAGCTAACGACCTTGAGCTTTCTTAGATGGGCACTTCTAACGTAGCTCTATGGCAGCACCCAAGGGGCTGTCACGGATCCCTCTGGAACTGTCATTACGCAATCCTGGTCCCTATTCCCTGATTAGTAATTGTATAAGTGTGCCCTTGGTTTACCATTGCCTTGTCGATTGTTGTTACACGTGTGAGTTCCTGTGCTACGTTGTTTTGGCTTTCATGCCACGTATATTGTGCAGATGATTACAGGTCTCATCCCGTGTTATAATCATTGTGCGATTGTGTATTTATTCAAGTTACTTCTCGCTCTTGTGTTTGGGTTTCTACACTGTGTTTTGTATACGTGTTTGTTTGGTCTTCGTCCCCGTGCCTTTACATGGCACGCTGTAATTTGGGAAATAAAAACCCATGTTTTGCATTCCTGCGCCTGTCTCCCGAACCATTTATACCAACGTGACAGGGGCTTGAGTTTTCAAACTCTCCCCATAGATGTCCCAATGAGGGAAAGAACATTGAGCCAATCACGGCGCAACTAGAGAACATTACCAACCCCTACGCTCTGTGTTATATTCATACACTACACTAAAGTTTGGGGTTGGTTAGAAATGTCCTTGTTTTTGAAAGAAAGCACGTTTTTGTTCTTTAAAATAGCATCAAATTGATCAGAAATACAGTGTAGACATTGTTGGTGTTGTAAATTACTATTTTCATTAAATAGTACCCGCAAAACACCAGTCTCAACGTCAACAGTGAAGAGGCTGCTGGCCTTCTAGGGAGAGTTACAAAGAAAAAGCCATATCTCAGACTGGCCAATAAAAAGAAAATATTAAGATGGGTATAAGAAGACACTGGACAGAGGAACTCTGCCTAGAAGGCCAGCATCCCAGAGTCGCCTCTTCACTGTTGACGTTGAGACTGGTGTTCTGCAGGTACTATTTAATGAAGCTGCCAGTTGAGGATTTGTGAGGCGTCTGTTTCTCAAACTAGACACTCTAATGTTCCCTTCCTCTTGCTCAGTTGTGCACCGGGGCCTCTCCACTTCCTCTTTCTATTCTGGTTAGATCCAGTTTGCGCTGTTCTGTGAAGGGGGTAGTACACAGCGTTGTACGAGAACTTCAGTTTCTTGGCAATTTCTCGCATGGAATAGCCTTCATTTCTCAGAACAAGAATAGACTGACGAGTTTCAGAAGAAAGGTCCTTGTTTCTGGCCATTTTGAGCCTGTAATCGAACCCACAAATGCTGATGCTCCAGATACTCAGTTTTATTACTTCTTTAATCAGAACAACAGCTTTCAGCTGTGCTAACATAATTGCAAAAGAGTTTTCTAATGATCAATTAGCCTTTTAAAATGATCAACTTGGATTAGTTAACACAACGTGCCATTGGAACACAGGAGTGATGGTTGCTGATAATGGGCCTCTGTACGCCTATGTAGATATTTCATAAAAAATCATCCGTTTCCAGCTACAATAGTCATTTACAACACGACCAATGTCTACACTGATCAATTTGATGTTATTTTAATGGACAAAAAATGTGCTTTTCTTTCAAAAACAAGGACATTTTGAAGTAACCCCAAACGTTTGGGTAGTGTGTATATATATTTTATGCTAAACAGGTAGGGCTGAAAACAGTTTCTATCTGTTCGTGCTTCCACCCTGGAAGACTGCAAAGACATCGAGAGGATGATCATGGTGAGTTTAGCCATGGACCTCATAATATACACTGAGTGTACAAAACATTATGAACACCCACTCTTTCCATGACAGACTGACCAGGTGAATCCAGGTGAAAGCTATGATCCCTTATTGATGTCACTTGTTGAATCCACTTCAATCAGTGTAGATGAAGGGAAGAGATAGGATAAAGAAGGATTTTTAAGCCTTGAGATAATTGATTGTGTATATGTGCCATCCAGAGAGTGAATGGGCAGGACAAAATATTTAAGTGCCTTTGAAAGAGGTATGGTAGTAGGTGCCAGGCACACCGGTTAAGAACTGCAACGCTGTTGGGTTTTTCACACTCAACAGTTTCCTGTGTGTATCAAGAATAATCCACCACCCAAAGGACATCTAGCCAATTTGACACAAAAGTGGGAAGCATTGGAGTCAACATGGACCAGCATCCCTGTGGAACGCTTTCGACACCTTGTAGAGTCCATGCCCCGATCAATTAAGGGTGTTCTGAGGGCAAAAGGGGAGGTCAAAGATTTGCATAACTAACCCAAGATAGACCACATGCTGTCGTTTCCAATGGGAGCAAATTAATCTTAGTGGGCAGAACAAGCAAGGAGTTGGGCAGAGACAAGCACGAGCTACCGAAATCCTATTGGCACGTTCTAGCATGTATTTGCATATTTCCATTAGGCAATTCCTACTCTGTGAAGTGCACGTGTGCAATAACTAAATTCCCCCTCCACTCCTAAAGAACAAAATATTTTCTACATCTACAAAACTTAGTCCACTCTGTTCATAACAGATTTTAGTTTTTGAAACCAATTTTTTTATTGAGATGAAATGTTTCATCGATAACAAAATGATCAGAATGCCAAAATCCATCTCATTCCATCTTCTCCCACTTCCAGCCACTGGGTTTCCTCTCATCACCATATTTGGTAGTGAGTGGAAACGTCAACCGGAAGCTTCACATTTATACATCTGGTGAAATATCTGGCTACAACTTAATATTCGGGAAGGGATTTCTTAATGTTTTGTACACTCAGTGTGTAAAGGCAAGGGCATGCTTGGAATTTGGTGAACAATGAATGACATTTGCATATAAATATTATGTCAGTATCTACATAGATCTCTATTCTTCGTCATGTGAAATTAAATATTTTGTTTGCTGCTGCAGTTACGTTGTATAAATTATTTTGTCTCGCAAAAGCTAGGCGTGTCCTGTTATTCGACAGGCTACAGAAGCCATGGTTGTACAGTTGGAGTGATACAAATGTTTAATCAAACCTGGGCCATGTTCAGTTGCCAAATGTTGTCGAAATACCATGATTAGATTCCTTGTCAGAGAGGCATATTTGTTCTATATTACAGATTTCTAATGGAACGTTCCAAAACCTTGTGTCCTGCTGAACGTGCCCCTGGTGTGAGATTCTTGTATACAATCTCTCTATGATTGTCTCAGTGACCCTGCTGGTCACCTATGAACGTTTGAACATCTTGAAGAACAATCTGGCCTTATTGGCCATCTACTCTTATAATCTCCACCTGTCACACAAAGAAGAGCTTGGATCCTCTCTAGGTTTCTTCCTTGATTCCTGCCTTTCTAGGGAGTTTTTCCTAGGCACCCTGCTTCTGCATCTGCATTGCTCTCTGTTTTGGGTTTTAGGCTAATTAGCTAAATCAATGTTATTATGTTTGGAATCAATAACACTAATTACATTTTGTTAGGCCAAATGTGAATTGTGTGTCCTCGGGAACTGGCTGAAAACGAGAAAGTATTCGACCAAATAAAACTTACACAGAAAGGTCGAATAATTCGGGGCGGCAGGGTAGCCTAGTGGTTAGAGCGTTGGACTAGTAACCGGAAGGTTGCAAGTTCAAATCCCCGAGCTGACAAGGTACAAATCTGTCGTTCTGCCCCTGAACAGGCAGTTAACCCACTGTTCCCAGGCCGTCATTGAAAATAAGAATTTGTTCTTAACTGACTTGCCTGGTTAAATAAAGGTAAAAAAAAAAAAAAAAAAAAAAAAAAAAAAATTCAACCTAATTAAAAAAATATTCATCAAATATTTTTTCTTCCTGAATCGATGTGCTATTAAATCAGTACTTTCTCCTTCACTCAAGCCCCCTAGTGATGAGTTGAGTTCGAGCTCTGTAAATAGTTTACAACGTTAACCCTTCCTGCCCTGTGTCTTTGTCAACTTTCCCCCCCAGATTTGGAGCAGGATGCATTCACAAAAAAATACATGATTTCCCAGTATCATTGCAGAAGTACCCAAACATCAGAGGGTGAGACAACAACGAACTGTCTTCTCAATCTATCCTCCCAATCATAGTTACCAGGCTGGCTCCATATGTTAATTCGCTCTCTATCTGTTGCTTAACCGTCAACCGTCAGTGCTGACTCTGCTCTCTTTCTGGCCACTCATTATGTAAGAGGCCTGACATATTTTTACGAGACCACCAGAATGAGAACATTATGCATTTCAACGACAGCCAGTCTCTCTTTTCCTTCCATGACACGTCTCTTTTTCCACATTCAGAGCAGAAGCCGCCTGGTTGCCGTTGGCCACCTGGTTAATATTCCTAACAGCAACCTCTTCACATCTATTACTCTGTCTGTATGGATTCTCTCTCTCTCTCTGTGTGTGTGTGTGTGTGTGTGTGTGTGTGTGTGTGTGTGTGTGTGTGTGTGTGTGTGTGTGTGTGTGTGTGTGTGTGTGTGTGTGTGTGTGTGTGTGTGTGTGTGTGTGTGTGTGTGTGTGTGTGTGTGTGTGTGTGTGTGTGTGTGTGTGTGTGTGTGTGTGTGTGTGTGTGTGTGTGTGTCCCCCAGACACTCCCCTATGTATTTATTTGAACAGTGAAGGTAAAACTTTTAGTTTGGTTCTATAGTCCAGCATTTTGGATTTCATATCAAATGTTTTATATGAACTGACAGTACAGAATGTCACCTTTTTATTTGAGGTTATTTTCATAAAGAATTAACTACCGTTCAAAAGTTTGGGGTCACTTTTTTGTGTCCATTACAAAAACATAAAATGTATCCGAAATACAGTGTAGACATTGTTAATGTTGTAAATGACTATTGAAAGCTGTTGTTCTGATGATTAAAGAAGCAATAAAACTGGCCTTCTTTAGACTAGTTGAGTATCTGGAGCATCAGCATTTGTGGGTTCGATTACAGGCTCAGAATGGCCAGAAACAAAGACCTTTCTTCTGAAACTCGTCAGTCTGTTCTTGTTCTGAGAAATGAACGCTATTCCATGTGAGAAATTGCCAAGAAACTGAAGATCTTGTACAACACTGTGTACTACTCCCTTCACAGAACAGCGCAAACTGACTCTAACCAGAATAAAAAGAGGAGTATCACAGGTAAAGGCATCAGGAAGGCACTTATGAGCAAAGTAGCTCAGGTAAGTGATGCTGTCCTGGTGTTGCATTTGTCATGAAAGTGAACCCTCTGGCTATGTTTCTGTTCTGTTGATGTATTGACACCGCTAACGCAATTTTTTTTCTCATGGTACACGTGAATTATTGTTGTCATCCATGTACAGTGGCATACGAAAATATTTACCCTCTTGGCATTTTTCCTATTTTGTTGCCTTACAACCTGAAATTAAAATAGATTTTTAGGGGGTTTGTATCATTTGATTTACACAACATGCCTACCACTTTGAAGATGCAAAATATTTTTGGTGCAACAAACAAGAAATAAGACAAAAAACTGAACTTGAGCATGCATAACTATTCACCCCCCAAAGTCAATACTTTGTAGAGCCACCTTTTGCAGCAATTACAGCTGCAAGTCTCTTGGGGTATGTCTCTATAAGCTTGGCGCATCTAGCCCCTGGGAATTTTGTACATTCTTCAAGGCAAAACTGCAACAGATGCCTCAAGTTGGATGGATTCCGCTGGTGTACAGCAAACTTTAAGTCATACCACAGATTCTCAATTGGATTGAGGTCTGGGCTTCAACTAGGCCATTCCAAGATATTTAAATGTTTCCCCTTAAACCATTCGAGTGTTGCTTTAGCAGTATACTTAGGGTCATTGTCCTGCTGGAAGGTGAACCACCGTCCCAGTTTCAAATCTCTGGAAGATTGAAACAGGTTCCCCTCAAGAATTTCCCTGTATTTAGCGCCATCCATCATTCCTTCAATTCTGACCAGTTTTCCAGTCCCTGCCGATGAAAAAAATCCCACAGCATTGTGCTGCCACCACCATGCTTCACTGTGGGGATGATGTTCTCAAGGTGATGAAATGTGTTGGGATTGCACCAGAAATAGCTTTTTCCCTGATGGTCAAAAAGCTCAATTTTAGTCTCATCTGACCAGAGTACCTTCTTCCATATGTTTGGGGAGTCTCACACATGCCTTTTGGCGAACACCAAACGTGTTTGCTTATTTTTTTCTGGACACTCTTCCGTAAAGCCCAGCTCTGTGGAGTGTATGGCTTAAAGTGGTCCTATGGACAGATACTCCAATCTCTGCTGTGGAGCTTTGCAGCTCCTTCACGGTTATCTTTCGTCTCTGTGTTGCCTCTCTGATTAATGCCCTCCTTGCCTGGTCCATGAGTTTTGGTGGGCGGCCCTCTCTTGGCAGGTTTGTTGTGGTGCCATATTCTTTCGATTTTAATAATGGATTTAAATGGTGCTCCGTGGAATGTTCAAAGTTTTGGATATTTTTTTATAACCCAATTTGTACTTCTCCACAACTTTGTCCCTGACCTGTTTGGAGAGCTCCTTGGTCTTCATGGTGCAGCTTGCTTGGTGGTGCCCCTTGCTTAGTGGTGTTGCAGACTCTGGGGACTTTCAGAAGAGGTGTGTATATATACTGAGATCATGTGAAACTTAGATTGCTCACAGGTCGACTTTATTTAACCAATTATGTGACTTTTGAAGGTAATTGGTTGCACCAGATCTTATTTAGAAGCTTCATAGCAAAACACAATTTTTCCTTTTTTTAATACTTTTTTGAAACAAGTTATTTTTTCCATTTCACTTCACCAATTTAAACAATTTTGTGTATGTCCATTACATTAAAACCAAATTAAAATCAGTTTAAATTACAGGTTGTAATGCAACAAAATCGGAAAAATGCCAAAGGGGATGAATACTTTTGCAAGGCACTGTATACTCTGCTATGTCTAGTTGAGTGTGTACATATCTGTGATTATTAATGTGCAAACCTGTCTGTTTATTTTTTTATTAGCGTTTCCTCTTCAAGGAACTTCCTTTGACCTTTTTCTCTCCTCTTTTCCTTCTCGCACGCGCACACACACAGACGCACGCACACGCACACACCCCTACCCTTGTAGTGTAGATGGGCCTGGCCGCCAGCTGCACCCAGCTCAACTTTACTGTGCTGGACTGGAATAAACCATCTCTGGATTTCTACTTTAACCAGGGGTGTTTTGACATGTTGGCAAACATGGGGTACCACTGCATGAGCTCTGAGGGGAACAACTGGAACAGCTAGGCCAGGGGGACACCTACCCTCTGCAATACTGAGGTCAACCTGGAACACGTGCAGGAATAAAGAACCAACTCAAAGGCCCCACTCCAATAGTTGAAAATGTACATTTCCTTTCCTCCATCCTCCCTGAACTGATCTAATAGGATTGAGAAAATGTCTTTGCATAGTCCTCGCCAGATCAGTGATTACCTTCAAGGAAATGAGGAAGACGGGATACATTTCCTAAGTATTGGAACGAGCCCAATGCAATGTAAAATGGTTGTTGATGAACCAACAAGGCCCCGAACCAGTGTTTTGACATTACTTGTGTGTACAGTAATGTTTACCTGTGACCCCATAGCACTTGTCCCTGCCTAAGCTGTTGATATTATGTGAGAAATCTGGTAAACAGGAACCAAAGACACTATACAATCACCTGTCTAAAACACCAGCCAAATGATGATTAAGTACTGTACAATTGTCTTTGTGATGAAGCACAATGTGATAAAAAAAAAACTGCTACTTGTTTCACCTTCAACAGTATTGAATGCCTGTTCAGGTTAGTTTATCATTTCTGCAATCTTAGGCTGCTACTTTAAGCAAATACGACAAACCAAGGCTTGCAATTTGCAATGGTGATTTATGAACAAAGTATTTTATAGTAAATTGAGCTATTATGCCTTCTGGGGATCTGGCTTGGAGCCCAGTCCACAACATCATCATCATTACTCTACACTGGTCTGCTCTCTAAGTTATTACATATCCAGATGATCATCTTGGTACATTCATATAATAGGTAAGGTTGATCTTTAATCTACTTGTAGCTTTATCACTGAATTGAATGTAATTGCTTTGCTTGATTGTTTTTGCTTGGTTTCTAGGTTGATGGTGAATAACGTAATTTATTTTTGATAGAAAATGCCATTAACAGAACTGTAAGCGAGTGCCATTTTTAGTTGACCTTAGTGTTATTGCATATCATCCATTAATCTCTAGATTTAAAAAATAAAGATGGAACATATTTTCATTCAAGAGATCTATAAAACATTGGCGTTTTAAACAAAATCCACTCGTCCATCCCCACTTCTTTTGTCACTAAGTAAAACTGTCAACCTGTTACACTTTGAAATCACAGCAAGAACCTTAGTGTTGCATTGCATTCTACATTAAATAAGCTATTTGTTGTGTTTGTTACACACTATTGAAGAAAGTGGTGTGCCAATACAGTTGTGTGCTCATAATATGGTATCATTTTTTATTTGTTTCCTTTAATTATTGACCCACTCCTCACTGGGGGACATAAATAACTTTATTGTAAAATGGTTTAATCATTCTATATATTCCCATGGCCCAAATCCAGCTATTGATAAATACCCTATATATATCCAAAGGTATGTGGACACCCCTTCAAATGAGTGGATTATGTTATTTCAGCCACACCCGTTGCTGACAGGTGTATAAAATCGAGCACACCGCCATGCAATCTCCATAGACAAACATTGACATTAGAATGGCCTTACTGACTTTCAACGTGGCATCATCATAGGATCCGATCCTACTATTCCAACAAGTCAGTTCTGCTCTGCTAGAGCTGCCCCGGACAACTGTACATGCTGTTAGGGTGAAGGGGAAACGTCTAGGAGCAACAATGGCTCAGCAGCGAAGTGGTAGGCCACACAAGCTCACAGAATGGGACCATTGAGTGCTGAAGCACGTAGCACGTACAAATCGTCTGTCTTCGGATGCAACACTGACTACCATGTTCCAAACGGTCTCTGGAAGCAACGTAAGCACCAGAACTGTTCGTCGGGAGCTTCACTAAATCAGTTTCCATGGCCAAGCAGCTGCACACAAGCCTAAAATCACCATGAGCAATTCCAAGCGTCGGGTGGAGTGGTGTAAAGCTCGCCACCATTGGACTCTGGAGCAGTGGAAACGCATTCTCTGGAATTATGAGTCACGCTTCACCATCTGGCAGTCCGATGGATGAATCTCGGTTTGGCGGATGCCAGGAGAATGATACCTGCCCTAATGCATAGTGCCAACTGTAAAGTTTGGTGGAGGAGTAATAATGGTCTGGGGCTGTTTTTCATGGTTCAGGCTAGGTCCATTAGTTCCAGTGATTGGAAATCTTAACGCTACAGCATACAATTACATTCTAGACGATTCTGTGCTTACAACTTTGTAGCGACAGTTTGGGGAGGACACTATTGTGTTTCAGCATGACAATGCCCCCATGCACAAAGCGAGGTTAATTCAGAAATGGTTTGTCAAGATCGGTGTGGAAGAACTTGACTGTCCTGCACAGAACCCAGACCTCAACCCCATCAAACACCTTTGGGATAAATTGGAACGCAGACTGTGAGCCAGGCCTAATCGCGCAACATCCGTGCCCGACCTCACTAATGTTCTTGTGGCTGAATGGAAGCAAGTCCCCGCAGCAATGTTCCAACATCTAGTGGAAAGCCTTCCCAGAAGAGTATTGGCTGTTATAACAGCAAAGTGGGGACCAACTCCTATCAATGCCAATGCCAATACTTTTGGTCATGTAGTGTATATTCCTTGTCATCAAATACATAATGACATAGAGTTATTCTGTAGAATAGGCTATTTTGACAGAATAGCCACAAATATGTACACCTATCTACTGATATAATGGGCTGCTCACATTAAACCCTGTGGTAATGGTACTTCCACTCTACACCTAAATATATAGTCCCATTGATAGACAATCTATTTTGGGCCATAATACACACAAACACTCATTGAAGGCTATAAGAGTGCGATCCAGGGGTATAACCATTAGATACGAAACAGAATCAAACGGAACGAAACTGGGAGGGACCTACCTGAATTAGTCCAATAGAAACTCTTGTTTTTGTTACAAACACGCAACTGTTTGCAACGGTTTGGACTAATGACTACACCCCAGGTCACGCAGAGCCTGCGGGTAGCACCTTGCCCTATACAACAGAGCCACCTTGTGGACACTTGGATTAGTTCAGTCGATCGGTATATTCTAATAGCCTACAGTTCTCCCCTCCCTGCAACAAGTTGATTCAGCTCGGTATTTTGATTTGTGCAATGAAGCAAATATAGCGTGACTAATGCGTTAATAGTTACTTAGTGGCTTTTGAGAGTGCTTCCAAGTTGTGGGCTGAGGCTTTGCATTCGTGCGAGCGTCTGGCACACGACGGGTGCACTGCACTGAAAACTCTTTCCCGGAGAAGAAAAGCTCACGCGAAAGTGTGCTAGATCATACGTGGTCTAGGTCAGAAATGACCCCCAGGAAGGCTGCAAAGGCAAATGGAAGACAAGGAAGTTGACTCAACGAATCAAGTGGTAGAAGGATGCAATCGTAGTGGATGTAAAATACATATTTCGTTGCACCCTGGCTGCATATTGCTCAACATTGCGCATTTGTATACGACCTGCAAACCAGACAGTCCACGATATTTCGTCTGATTAAATGCATTGATTAAAGCAACATGAATGGCTATTGATTTGAAACCCATGTAACTGTTTAATCTTTCACATGAATTTAACTTTTATCAATAGGGCTGTTGAGATATAATTTGTTACTGCGGGCAATAACACTTGTGCGCCTTGTCGAAAATGTGAGCATTTGGATTTGATTTCACCAAGAAGGGAAACATGTGTCGCTGGAATGAAGTTAACATGAACACTTCGAATAGTCTGCAATGATAGCCGGGGAATGTGGAACGACCATGCATCGAATTCTACAGAGGAGAACAGTGCGCAAACTTCGCTTCGTCTGGGTATTCATGGCCATGGTGGCTCTGTCGCTCGCCGCCTGTAGCGCACTATTTACGGCGTGGACCTGGAGACAGACGCTGGACCTGTCCCAGTCCGTTAAAACTCTGCAAGACCGATTGGAGCAAGTAAGTAGCCATGCTATGTCATTATTATATATTTATATATATATATATATATTTATTTATATATATTGCAATTTTACCAAGTAAGTTTGCATTCCATGCTTTCCACACTATCATCGGTTATTTAAGTGATAATGCCCGAGAAGCCGATGTTTGGAGGATATATTGTCACGGGTATGTATAATACATGTATATTACACATTCGGATTTTGTAGAAACGCTAACGTAGCATGTGTGCATCAATTCGTCTTGGTCTTGCCATTGTAAATTACGCACGCTCTCACTCTGTAGGCCTACTCCAAGTTATTATTTCTATACTAACAATTTGAAGCAGTTGAAGTGACTGTTGAACAACTTCTTTGTCTCTGGAAAATGCAAAGCCATATTTTAATTCCCCCCTCCTCTACGCCCAAGCTTTGTGGCGTTAAGTTGTACACAAATAGCGGGCCACTTCTCTGCTGGTGACCTGCGCATTCTGGGGACTGCTCTAGAGGCAGTTTTATTGCTTACAAATAAGTGTGCTCAAGCCGTGGAGTTATTGCTTATAGTTTCCCTGCCAAGTTTAATCGTTCTACTGCCAGTTGTGTTCCAATTTTAGCCCAATTTACTGGAATCCCTTGACTTCTTGGCTCGAGCGCGCATTATAGCCAACTGACTTTGCACTGAACTGAGGCATTGAATTGCGTAAAACAGAGTAGACCTTACTGTGGTTAAGCGATTTGCAACATGTAAAGCCTACTAATTGCAGGTAGGCTAGGCTACCACAGGTGGTATAATTCTGTAGGTGAAAGTATTGCTTTCAAATGCATAGTACAATTATTTCTATACATCATCGTAATGCACACTGTATTACATTGTAACAATTTACCCAGCACTGGTCTTTTAACACAAGTGACTGATCTTTTCATTCATTCGCAACTCATCTTTATTAATAATTCATTATGCATGTGCATCCTCAAATAGTCTACTTATGCACTTAATACACATGCACTCAATGTCACTCATGGTGTGTCTGACAGTAGGCTACCAGTGACCTGACTCTGCCATCTGTTGATACTTTTTGCAAGCACTCAATGAGCTGGCCTGGGACAGTTCAAGTCCCCAATAAATGTAACCTCTAGTCCAGGCAGACCTGAGTACATCAAAACCACCCCATAGGCTGCACGCACCGACACACTAGCGGTATATTGAAACCTACTTCCTCCTCTTTGGCATATATACGGCAGGCCCCAGTCCTTCATAAAGTACAAGTTCACTTTGCTAGCTTGACAAATTTTAGCACAGCGTTATTTTTCCCTTCCTGCTTCTCAGTCTCAGCAGGGAAGTTAAGAAAGGGAGTTAAGAAATGTGAGGAATGCGGGCACTAAAAACACCATTAGTTGTCACAACCGGTTTAGGCGGAAGTGGTTGACCTATTCTAAGCCTTGGAGTTACAGCGTGATACTGCCAGATACTGGAAGACGATTTGTTTATGTGGTTTTGCTGAAATCTTTTGTCTGTGTAAATTTGCAGCGGGAGCCAATTTGAAGACTCAATGGTCTCTCTGACGGTTCCATTCTCTCTCTCTCTTTCTTTCCCTTTCTTGATTTCTTGCTCTCTGCCTGTCTTTCTCTTTATTTATCTCTCTCTCTCTCTCTCGCTCTCTCTGTGCAACAGGTGAACACTCAGCGTAAGGCCATTGTCCAACTCATCATGGAGAAGAGAGAGTTGCTGGTTGGGCAAAGGGTGAAAAGAGATGGTACATGCCTGTGTGTGTGTGTGTGTGCTGGCGTGCCTGCATGCTGATGTGTGTGTGTGTGTGTGTGTGTGCTGGCGTGCCTGCATGTTGATGTGTGTGTGTGTGTGTGTGTGAGACTATTTGTGCATGGAAGCAAAAAAAGGATCAAAATAGCACTACACCTCAAGTACACTCTACTACAGACAATGCCTCTTTCTCTGCATCCCCATCATCATACATGCAATACATAATCAACAATAACCAAACAGATGAGATAGATCTCATCGATGGTGCTCTGCTCTGTGTTTTTGCGGAGCTGGAGCAGCATTTAACTACAGCGACCAGACCAGGGGAATCTTGGCTCTGCATGGCACCTTGGTTAGGCCCTGTGGTCACTTGCTGCCCGCTGCTAAAAGTCGACACAGGAAACAGTAGGCAGCTGGATGACTGATGCAGAAATTACAGGTCTGCTCTGGACTGACGAGAACCTGGAGAAACCATCTGGCAAGAGGAGGGAGACAATGTTGCACGCTTCCGGGACTTGAAATGATTTTGCTCTTGACGAGACTGACAACAGCTATTATTTGCCGAATTTTTTTATGATTAAGCAGTCATATATAGGCTAGGTAGTGCACATGTCATGTCTAAATAGTGTGTGTCATGAAATAATTCTGAAGATGGCCAATAGTAAACATGGGTCAATTTGTTAGGAGTGCTACTCAAGACTTAAAGACATCCTCCAGTGATTTAGGAACTTTTCCTGTTGAATATAAATACAGAATAATATAGTAAATGCGGTAAAGTACACACACTAAAGGGTAAAAAAAGAAAGATGTTTTGAGCAAAATACAGTTTTTTAGACAAAACTGAAAATTCAAGGAGTTGGTCTGATGGGAATCTGTGATGTCATCGGCCTCCCCCTTGCTTGAGGAACAATAGAGGAGCAATAGAGAACAAAAGAGGAAATCCCCCCCCCCCGCCCCCCCACTTGTGCTATGTCATGACTTACCTGGACCACCTATTGAGGTGTGCCTTTTCTTAAGTAAATCAGGTGTTGAATTCGGTGAAAAGGAGACTGGAGTGACACTTTAAGAGTTGATGTACAGCACCAGTCAAAAGTCTGGACACACCTACTCATTCAAGGGTTTTTCTTTATTCTTACTGTTTTTGTGGCCTTCTGAGTGGTGCAGTGGTCTAAGGCACTGCATCGCAGTGCCACTAGAGATCTTGGTTCGAGTCCAGGCTCTGTCGCAGCTGGCCGCGACCGGGAGACCCGGCGCACAACTGGCCCAGCGTCGTCTGGGTTAAGGGAGGGTTTTGGCTGGCAGGGATGTTCTTGTCCCATCTCACTCCAGTGACGGGTGCAGTGCACGCTGACACGTTTGTCATGGTGTTTCCTCTGACACATTGGTGCTTCTGGGTTAAGCGGGCAGTGTGGCTTGGTTGGGTTGTGTTTTGGAGGACGTACTCTCCCGAGTCCGTATGGGAGTTGCAGCAACGAGACAAGACTGTAACTACTAATTGGATACAATGAAAAGGGGATAATACATATTTTTTTAAATGTTATTTTTTATTTGTACTATTTCCTACATTGTAAAAAAAAAAACTTGAATGAGTAGGTGTGTCCAAACCTTTGACTGGTACTGTATGTTCAGTTCAGAAGCATGATATGTCAAATGTTATCCCTAAATGGGCCAAATGATAAATGGCTTAAATTCCCAAGCCCCCCAGTGTTCAATGTTTGCTGTTTTTTTCCCCCAACATAACTGATCCTATAGTGAATACTTTCTGTGTATTTGTGTGAGTGAACGAGTGAGTGTGTGTGGGTGTGTGTAAAGTCCAGTTCAGATACAACAGCCGACATGAGACTAGACAAGATAAATATAGCAAGTTTTTGGAATTTTGTGTTGTACCACAGCTGATTAAAAGACAGGTCATTCAGATCAAGAAGACAATACATGCAGTTGAGGCCGTTTCCACAGTAACCGTGCCTCTTTACAATGACTCGATAAAACTATGAAACAAATTGGAGACTTTTTGTACTAAGGTATTGTAGCAAACAAGTGTCATCAGATACATGCACCAAAAACATGGTACACTTTGTTGCTTGTCAGATAAATATCAGCAAGCTAGGCTAGCTATGTGCAGCAAAATAGCTAGCTAGCTCTCTGCTTGGTTAGCTAGCTAGCTGCTTTGCTGAACACAGGACATTAGCGCACTGCTCTCGGATTGGCTAAATGGATCCTTCCATTCTCAAGACTTTAGCTAAAGGTTTGACATGTTGAATCTTGGAAACTACAGCCGATGACATGAGACATCCTAAAACTAGGCAGTTAGGATCAAACCAAATCAGATCTAAAACTATAAGACCGTCACGTTGCGTATCGTCTAATGTAGTTGAAATGGGCTTATGGCCTGGAATCACTCCCTGCAGGCCTGATACTGGAGCTAAAACAAACCTCTGGAGAACAAAAAGGCCTGTCTTACCCCTCGCTCGTCCTCTTTTCCCCTCTCTCCCCCCTCTTATCCACCTATCCCCCAGTTTTCAAGATAGATTTGTATATATTGTATTTATTTGAACGGTGGCCATGGCTGTTGCTCTTGCCTGTTTTTCCTGACAGGGCCGTTACAGTTAATTTGGGTCATAGAACAGCCAAAGACCTCTCTCTATTTCTCTCTTTTGCTCCATCTTTCACCCTCTCTCTCCATCTCCATTCCCTCTCTCTCTCTCTCTCTCTCTCTCTCTCTCTCCCTCAGCTGTCTTCTGTCTCTCTCTCCTTCTGTGTGCTTCTCTTTCTATCATCCCCTTCTGTGTGCCTCTTTCTTTCCCTCCATTGAGCTCTTTCTCTCTCCCTCCATCTATCTCTTGCCCTCTCCTCCCTCTTACCCCGTTCTCTCGTACTGTATTCTATGCTTCTGTCTTGCTGTACTCCAGCTGGCACAGAAAGTAGTGAGAACAGACAGAGAGGAAAGTAGACTACACTTAACTGAGAACAAGTAAAAATGACAGGAATCAGAACAGAGCAGGAGAGGAGAAATGAAATCCTTCTCCATCTGTTAGAGCCGGTTGAGTATTCAGGTGGTGGATAAACAACTGCAAATTAATACATTATGGTCGCCACGACACACATCACAGCTGCTTGGAACAAAAAAAACAACAACATCCCTCTGAATTGTTTTCTTCTGTCGTATTAACTCATATTCTTTCTTCCTTCCCTCTGCAAGGGGGAACTGGGAAAGGGAAGAGTGGAAATGGAAAGAAAGTGGCTTCTCAGTTTGAGAGTAAGTGACTTGGCAGATCCTCATCAAAGGCTGCATCCGAAATAGCACCCTATTCCCTATGGGCCCTGGTCAAACTTAGTGCACTATATAAGGTTTAGGGTGCCATTTCAAACGCACCCACAGTGTTATAATGTAGCATCTGTTGAAGTGGTTTTGATTGGACACCAAATACGATTACAGTTATAAAATCTTAATTACTCCTTTCCCTCTCTTTCTTTCCGCTAGTAACCAAAGAGTCTGTTCAGAAAGGTAAGCTTTATGAACGTGGATCAAATCAAATCACATTTTATTTGTCACATGCACCAAATACCTTACAGTGGAATGCTTACTTACAAGCCCTTAACTAGCAATGCAGTTTTAAGAAAATAGCTTTTTTTGTAACAGACAAGAATAACAAATATTTAAAGATCAGCAGTAAATAACAATAGCTGGGCTATATATATAAATAACAATAGCTGGGCTATATATATAAATAACAATAGCTGGGCTATATATATAAATAACAATAGCTGGGCTATATATATATATATAACAATAGGGGGTACCTGTACAGAGTCAATGTGTGGGGGCACCGGTGTCGAGGTAATTGAGGTAATATGTACACGTAGGTAGAGTTATTAAATTGACTATGCATAAATAATAACAGAGAGTAGCAGCAGCATAGAAGGGGGGGGGGGGGGGGGGGGGCATGCAAATAGTCTGGGTAGCCATTTGATTAGATCTTCAGGAGTCTTATGACTTGGGGTTAGAAGCTGTTTAGAATCCTCTTGGACCTAGACTTGGCGCTCCGGTACCGCTTGCCTTGCGGTAGCAGAGAGAACAGTCTATGACTAGGGTGGCTGGAGTCTTTAACAATTTGTAGGCCCTTCCTCTGACACCGCCTGGTTTAGAGGTGCTGGATGGCAGGAGGCTTGGCCCCGGTGATGTACTGGGCCGTACACACTACCCTCTGTAGTGCCTTGCGGTCAGAGGCCGAGCAGTTGCCATACCAGGCAGTGATGCAACCCATCACGATGCTCTCGATGGTGCAGCTGCAAAACCTTTTGAGGATGACAATTATTATAGAAAAGGGTCTTCTGGGTTTCTGGAATTGGATTCGTAAGATCACTGCCCCCATGACAATGATACAAACTGTACAAAATTGACCCTACACACACAAACCTACAGTATAAATAAAGAGAAAATAATATACTGCTATATTTATGTCAATGGGTGCAATGGTTCCTCCCCCACAACATGTGTGTTTCAGTGGGAGCTGATGGCTTGATAAAAGGATGGACGGACTCGGAGCAGTTGAATATGAGCAAAGCTGTGAAGTACAACACAGACAGAGGCACCTTCACAGTGGAGAGAGCTGGAGTCTACTTCCTCTACTGTCAGGTGAGCCTCTGAGAGTTGTAGTCCTGTGCCACCCGTCATCCAAAACGACCCCTGTCAAACAACACAGGCTCAATCAAACCCTGATTGGTCTGCTCTTTTCTTCTACTTCTTCTTCTTATTCTCCACCTCTCTCTCTCCCTCCATCCCTCCCACAGGTGTTGTTCAATGAGAATCAGTCTCAGCTGGTGAAGTTGGAAGTGGCGGTGGTGAAGAGCGGCCAGCCGCTGCAGAAGCTGCAGTGCATGGAGGGCTATGGCACTACACCTGCATCCGGATCCCACCAGTTCCACTTTCTCAAACCCTGCCAGGTGTCTGGCCTGCTGCGGCTAGAGAAGGGGGCAGAGCTACAGGCCATCACAGGCGCCGGCTTCAGCCTCCACACCACGGGGAAGCACTACTTAAGCCTCTTCAAGGTCAACTGAGTTGCCGGAGAGGATGGAAATATTGGAAGGATGGAGGGGGTGGAAAAATGGTTGAAGGAAGCGGTTTGTCCTACTCCGACCTGTATTAATGAGACACACCAACGTGACATTCCTCATTTGTTTTATTGTGAAATCTGGACCAATGATCAGGGGCATTGGAATAACTATGGATCATGTTCGCTACAGACACTTTGTATCAGAGGAGGCTGGTGGGAGGAGCTGGCTCATTGTAGGGGCTGGAATGGAATAAATGGAACCGAGTCGAACGTGGTTTCCATATGTTTGATACCGCTCCATTTATTTCCTTCCAGCCATTACAATGAGCCTGTCCTCCTATAGCCCCCCCTCCCACCAGCCTCCTCTGCTCTGTATGATACTTCTTCAAAGACAGAAGCTGTAAGGAAGATTATAAAGGGATACTTATGCACTTCTAGACCCTCCTAGCGATTCTACCCCTGCTTTTTTAAGGAAAACCCATGGAACGTTGTCTGGATCAGTTGATGCTGCTCTTCTGGAGTGAAGCTCATCCTCCTGAGTCTTAGTTCACCGTGACTTCGCCTGAGCATAGCAGGGAACTGACCCATGATGCACCTCTCTGAGGCGCTAAGCTGGTGGACTACTGAATGAGAAGGATTCTGAGTAATGAGCTGGATGGATATGTTGAACTATGTTGATCCTTGTTATCTCAGCAGTTGGGTTGTACATGTCTTTCACACACAGGAACGTATACAACAACAAAAAAACTAGCCTATGATCTTACCAACGTCTCTCAGTCTAGAGACTCTTTATGACTATCCATCTCAATCTTTTAAACTGAGTCTCTTAACATTATAGGCCTATCATATATCATTTTAGATACAAATATTCAGTATGTTCTGTCGAATCACATTTCAATATGTTACATGATTGTCAGTTTCAGACTGCACATCGAAGAACTAGGGCCGGGATTCATTCCAAGATGCGCTATAGAGCAGCACTCTAAACAGCCGACAATGAGTCTTTTAAAGGCATTTTCCCCCAAATTCACGAAGATCGCATCCCCAGTAATCGCTGCGCATGTTGGCTCAAGAGAAAATGACCTTCAAAAGTCCATTACAGTGAGCTGTGCTATGAGACGCGTTGGATTGAATCCCGGCGTAGTTGTGTATATAAGGCTCAGCCTGTCGAGATGCAGTATATCATGGTGGAAATATAAATGATTTTGTATATCGTAATCACAATACTTGTACTCATTCCAAGCTCTCTTAGGTGCCATTTGCAGCAATATGTATTGAACACAGACAGTACAAACAGAGTATTTCTAGCAGGTGGTTTGGTTTAATGTTTTAACACTCCTACTCTGGTTTATAAGTAGTGTGTGGGTGACCACATTGGCTTCTCCTCAGCAATTTACACACATACACACACACACACACACAGACAAATACACCACAATGCAAAAGTCACATCATTCTAGTTTTCAGTTCAAAACAGTCCTAATTTCTCATCATTAGATGGAAAGTACCTCATTTGTAAAAAGAGGTCTATTTGTGAGTCAAACCCGTAGGTCAAGGTTGAAGAACCAGTGAGGGGATATTGTGTGTGCACGTGTTTGTGAAATTATGTGTGCAATGCTGGTTGTTGTTCTAAACTGACTTCCCAAAAGTCAAATAATTCTGGTTTCCAGCTCAAAAGAGCTGTAGTTTGTCATCATTAGAGCACAAGTGGAAAGTGTGTTATTGTGTTGTAAACATATTTCCTGTTTGATTTCCTAATCCTTCTCCGCTTCCCTTTTGCACCTCACATTTAGCCCGTTTTGCATCTAACATTTCCCTTTCAGAACCCAACACACACACACACACACACACACACACACACACACACACACACACACACACACACACACTTCCTGAATCCAACCAGAACCAAATAGCTGAACGCTTTTGAGGAATCAAATTCCTAACACTTCACTCCCCCAATTCCTATATTTTTAAATGTCAAAGTTTATTGGCAACTTAAAAAGCATTATTTAGCACAAAGAGGCCTGTCTGTGAGAAGTCCAAAAAAGTAGGTCAAGGTTGAAGAACCAGCAAGGGGATATAGTGTGTGTACGTGTCTGCGAAATGATGTGTGCAATGCTGGTTGTTGTTCTAAGCTCACTTCCCATAAAATGGTAAACCTTTTTAAACCCTTTTAATATCTCCTTGTGTTCGCTTTCAACTCTGGCCAGGGACGACTACTGCTCTATGATACAATATGACAAACAAAAAATAGACAATCTTCTTACTCCTCCGTTATTCTCCAGCGTCCCCCAATGACATCACTGTATTGCTAAATAGAATGTGTGGAACGCTGCACTATTCTGGTTCTTTAGTCATGACTCACATACTACTGTGTATTGAGTCGTCACCACCTGTGATTCATACTTCTGTAGCTCAAGGTCTGGAGTCAGTACAACAGTGCAGACAGACTGGGAGGACTTCCTGTGAGGGCTAGAGGAGGCGATTCAGCAGCCCGATGTGCCTGTGTGTTTTCCTGTGTTTGCTATTCAAGCATCCATCCACGAATCACATCATTTTGTTCAATTTAATTTGATTTTATTACAAACAAAACTCGAAATAAAAAGAGATGCATTTTATTATTGACATGTTTAACTGCCACTCATTGTTTATCGGTCGGCACCACCACAACGTACACAGTGACACGAAATATCGAGGAATTAAAAACAAAACACAAAATCTGAAAAAAGAACAAGAAAAGAGAGAGGAAGTGCCTGATTGGACCGTGTCCATTTTAGTTAAGGGGTTGCAAAACACTTCCTAGGAAACGTAATCAGTGAAATGTAGTTTATAGACTCTTCACTTGGAACACCTGTGTGGAGTATTCAGGGTTTTAAGGAAATACATGAACATCTTCTACTTTCATTATTTGAAATATGTCCAGGGAACTAACTAAAAGTGGTCTATTTCAACTAGCATGTAAAGAGTTTACATCTCCCGATTAATTCAGACTTAACTTCTTTACACTTATTTCAGCTATGTTATGTTTAAGGCTGTTTGTGGATACAGTATATAAAGTTGACTTGATTCTACTAACAGCCTCTGAGTTTCCAGAGAATAATGAATTGATGTACTTTAACTGATGTTAAGATAGTACACTGTTTCATTTTGTCTTAACGCATTTAGGGTTACATATGTAGTATATTATATAGGTTATTTGCAAGCCCCGAATCTAGAATGTAAGCAAGAAATGTTTTGTTGTTGTTGTGTTCTCTCAACCTCTTCGCTTTGCTTTATGCTCCGACTATAAGACGTCTGATATAAGAGGTGCATTTGTGCACCAAAACGTACGATTTTATTGTTTTCTCAATCTCTCATTTGGTAGAAGCTCTTTTTTTTCCAATAGCAACAGCAAAGACAACAGCAACGTCAACAACAACAATAATAATCATAGTCGCAGTAAGTCAACACGAGTAAAAACACAAGAGAACACGAATGAGCCAAGTTTAAATATGCAAAGAATATCACAGAATTCGTAGAAAGTAGGAGAAACTAAAAAAAAACAAAAAAACGAGAAAGAAAGGATTGATTGAGAGGAGGAAGGGAAAGGGAGATATAGTGCATTCGGAAAGTATTCAGACCCCTTGACTTTTT